>NW_024544914.1:0-137659 GCF_018167655.1 Microtus oregoni | reverse complement strand
CACCCTCAGCACTGAGCACCCAGCACCCCGAGCACTGAACACCCAGCACCCTGAGGACTGAGCACCCAGCACCCTGAGTACTGAGCACCCAGCACCCCGAGTACTGAGCACCGAGCACCCCGAGCACTGAGCACCCAGCACCCTGAGTACTGAGCACCCAGCACCCTGAGTACTGAGCACTGAGCACCCCGAGTACTGAGCACCCAGAACCCCGAGCACTGAGCACCCAGCACCCTGAGTACTGAGCACCCTGAGTACTGAGCACTGAGCACCGAGCACCCTGAGTACTGAGCACCCTGAGGACTGAGCACCCAGCACCCTGAGCACTGAGCACCCAGCACCCTGAGTACTGAGCACAGATCACCCTGATCACTGAGCACCCAGCACCCCGAGCACTGAGCACCCAGCACCCTGAGTACTGAGCACCCAGCACCCTGAGCACTGAGCACCAAGCACCCTGAGTACTGAACACCCAGCACCCTGAGCACTGAGTACTGAACACCCAGCACCCTGAGCACTGAGCACTGAGCACCTAGGACCCCGAGCACTGAGCACCCAGCACCCTGAGTACAGAGCACCCAGCACCCCGTGTACTGAGCACCCAGCACCCCGAGCACTGAGCACCCAGCACCCTGAGTACTGAGCACTGATCACCATGAGCACTGAGCACCCAGCACCCTGAGTACTGAGCACCCAGCAGCCTGAGCACTGAGCACCCAGCTCCCTGAGCACTGAGCACCCAGCACCCTGAGTACTGAGCACCCAGCACCCTGAGTACTGAGTACCCAGCACCTTGAGCACTGAGCACCCAGCACCCCGAGTACTGAGCACCCAGCACCCTGAGTACTGAGCACCCAGCACCCCGAGCACTGAGCACCCAGCACCCTGAGTACTGAGCACCCTGAGTACTGAGCACTGAGCACCGAGCACCCTGAGTACTGAGCACCCTGAGGACTGAGCACCCAGCACCCTGAGCACTGAGCACCCAGCACCCTGAGTACTGAGCACAGATCACCCTGATCACTGAGCACCCAGCACCCCGAGCACTGAGCACCCAGCACCCTGAGTACTGAGCACCCAGCACCCTGAGCTCTGAGCACCAAGCACCCTGAGTACTGAACACCCAGCACCCTGAGCACTGAGTACTGAACACCCAGCACCCTGAGCACTGAGCACTGAGCACCAAGCACCCTGAGTACTGAACACCCAGCACCCTGAGCACTGAGCACCCAGCACCCCGAGCACTGAGCACCCAGCACCCTGAGCACCCAGCACCCTGAGGACTGAGCACCCTGAGCACTGAGCACCCTGAGCACTGAGCACTGAGCACCCAGCACCCTGAGTACTGAGCACCCAACACTCTGAGCACTGAGCACCCAGCACGCTGAGTACTGAGCACCGATCACCCTGAGCACTGAGCACCTAGGACCCCGAGCACTGAGCACCCAGCACCCTGAGTACAGAGCACCCAGCACCCCGTGTACTGAGCACCCAGCACCCCGAGCACTGAGCACCCAGCACCCTGAGTACTGAGCACTGATCACCATGAGCACTGAGCACCCAGCACCCTGAGTACTGAGCACCCAGCAGCCTGAGCACTGAGCACCCAGCTCCCTGAGCACTGAGCACCCAGCACCCTGAGTACTGAGCACCCAGCACCCTGAGTACTGAGTACCCAGCACCTTGAGCACTGAGCACCCAGCACCCTGAGTACTGAGCACCGAGCACCCTGAGTACTGAGCACCCAGCACCCTTAGTACTGAGCACCCAGCACCCTGAGCACTGAGCACCCAGCACCCTGAGTACTGAGCACCCAGCACCACCCTCAGCACTGAGCACCCAGTACCCCGAGCACTGAGTACCCAGCACCCCTGAGCACTGAGCACCCAGCACCCTGAGTACTGAGCACCCAGCACCCCGAGTACTGAGCACCGAGCACCTCGAGCACTGAGCACCCAGCACCCTGAGTACTGAGCACCCAGCACCCTGAGTACTGAGCACTGAGCACCCCGAGTACTGAGCACCCAGCACCCCGAGCACTGAGCACCCAGCAACCTGAGTACTGAGAACAGATCACCCTGAGTACTGAGCACCCAGCACCCTGAGTACTGAGCCCCCAGCACCCTGAGTACTGAGCACCCAGCACCCCGAGCACTGAGCACCCAGCACCCCGAGAATGAGCACCCAGCACCCTGAGTACTGAGAACCGAGCACCCTGAGTACTGAGCACCCAGCACCCTGAGTACTGAGCCCCTAGAACCCTGAGAATGAGCACGCAGCACCATGAGTACTGAGCACCCAGCACCCGGAGTACTGAGCACTAAGCACCCAGAGCACTGAGAACCCAGCACCCCGAGCACGGAGCACCCAGGACCGCGAGCACTGAATACTGAGCACCCAGCACCCTGAGTACTGAGCACCGAGCTCCCCGAGCACTGAGCACCCTGAGTACTGAGCACCCAGCACCCCGATCACTGAGCACCCAGCACCCTGAGCACTGAGCACCCAGCACCCTGAGCACTGAGCACCCAGCACCCTGAGTACTGAGCACCCAGCATGCTGAGTACTGAGCACCCAGCACCCCGAGCACTGAGCAACCAGCACCCTGAGTACTGAGCACTGAGCACCCAGCACCCCGAGCACTGAGCACCCAGCACCCTGTGTACTGAGCACTGAGCACCCTGAGTACTAAGCACCCAGCACCCTGAGTACTGAGCACCCAGGACCCTGAGCACTGAGCACCGAGCACCCCGAGCACTGAGCACCCAGCACCCTGAGAACTCAGCACCCAGCACCCCGAGCACTGAGCACCCAGCACCCTGAGCACTGAGCACCCAGCACCCTGAGCACGGAGCACCCCGAGGACTGAGCACCCAGCACCCTGAGCACTGAGCACCCAGCACCTTGAGTACTGAGCACCGAGCACCCCGAGCACTAAGCACCCAGCACCCTGAGTACTGAGCACCCAGCACCCTGAGCACTGAGCACATAGCACCCTGAGCACTGAGCAGCCAGGACCCCGAGCACTGAGCACCCAGCACCCTGAGTACAGAGCACCCAGCACCCCGTGTACTGAGCACCCAGCACCCCGAGCACTGAGCACCCAGCACCCTGAGTACTGAGCACCGATCACCATGAGCACTGAGCACCCAGCACCCTGAGTACTGAGCACCCAGCAGCCTGAGCACTGAGCACCCAGCACCCTGAGCACTGAGCACCCAGCACCCTGAGTACTGAGCACCCAGCACCCTGAGTACTGAGCACCGCGCACCCTGAGTACTGAGCACCCAGCACCCTTAGTACTGAGCACCCAGCACCCTGAGCACTGAGCACCCAGCACCCTGAGTACTGAGCACCCAGCACCACCCTCAGCACTGAGCACCCAGCACCCCGAGCACTGAACACCCAGCACCCTGAGGACTGAGCACCCAGCACCCTGAGTACTGAGCACCCAGCACCCCGAGTACTGAGCACCGAGCACCCCGAGCACTGAGCACCCAGCACCCTGAGTACTGAGCACCCAGCACCCTGAGTACTGAGCACTGAGCACCCCGAGTACTGAGCACCCAGAACCCCGAGCACTGAGCACCCAGCACCCTGAGTACTGAGCACCCTGAGTACTGAGCACTGAGCACCGAGCACCCTGAGTACTGAGCACCCTGAGGACTGAGCACCCAGCACCCTGAGCACTGAGCACCCAGCACCCTGAGTACTGAGCACAGATCACCCTGATCACTGAGCACCCAGCACCCCGAGCACTGAGCACCCAGCACCCTGAGTACTGAGCACCCAGCACCCTGAGCACTGAGCACCAAGCACCCTGAGTACTGAACACCCAGCACCCTGAGCACTGAGTACTGAACACCCAGCACCCTGAGCACTGAGCACTGAGCACCTAGGACCCCGAGCACTGAGCACCCAGCACCCTGAGTACAGAGCACCCAGCACCCCGTGTACTGAGCACCCAGCACCCCGAGCACTGAGCACCCAGCACCCTGAGTACTGAGCACTGATCACCATGAGCACTGAGCACCCAGCACCCTGAGTACTGAGCACCCAGCAGCCTGAGCACTGAGCACCCAGCTCCCTGAGCACTGAGCACCCAGCACCCTGAGTACTGAGCACCCAGCACCCTGAGTACTGAGTACCCAGCACCTTGAGCACTGAGCACCCAGCACCCCGAGTACTGAGCACCCAGCACCCTGAGTACTGAGCACCCAGCACCCCGAGCACTGAGCACCCAGCACCCTGAGTACTGAGCACCCTGAGTACTGAGCACTGAGCACCGAGCACCCTGAGTACTGAGCACCCTGAGGACTGAGCACCCAGCACCCTGAGCACTGAGCACCCAGCACCCTGAGTACTGAGCACAGATCACCCTGATCACTGAGCACCCAGCACCCCGAGCACTGAGCACCCAGCACCCTGAGTACTGAGCACCCAGCACCCTGAGCTCTGAGCACCAAGCACCCTGAGTACTGAACACCCAGCACCCTGAGCACTGAGTACTGAACACCCAGCACCCTGAGCACTGAGCACTGAGCACCAAGCACCCTGAGTACTGAACACCCAGCACCCTGAGCACTGAGCACCCAGCACCCCGAGCACTGAGCACCCAGCACCCTGAGCACCCAGCACCCTGAGGACTGAGCACCCTGAGCACTGAGCACCCTGAGCACTGAGCACTGAGCACCCAGCACCCTGAGTACTGAGCACCCAACACTCTGAGCACTGAGCACCCAGCACGCTGAGTACTGAGCACCGATCACCCTGAGCACTGAGCACCTAGGACCCCGAGCACTGAGCACCCAGCACCCTGAGTACAGAGCACCCAGCACCCCGTGTACTGAGCACCCAGCACCCCGAGCACTGAGCACCCAGCACCCTGAGTACTGAGCACTGATCACCATGAGCACTGAGCACCCAGCACCCTGAGTACTGAGCACCCAGCAGCCTGAGCACTGAGCACCCAGCTCCCTGAGCACTGAGCACCCAGCACCCTGAGTACTGAGCACCCAGCACCCTGAGTACTGAGTACCCAGCACCTTGAGCACTGAGCACCCAGCACCCTGAGTACTGAGCACCGAGCACCCTTAGTACTGAGCACCCAGCACCCTGAGCACTGAGCACCCAGCACCCTGAGTACTGAGCACCCAGCACCACCCTCAGCACTGAGCACCCAGTACCCCGAGCACTGAGTACCCAGCACCCTGAGCACTGAGCACCCAGCACCCTGAGTACTGAGCACCCAGCACCCTGAGCACTGAGCACCCAGCACCCTGAGTACTGAGCACCCAGCACCACCCTCAGCACTGAGCACCCAGTACCCCGAGCACTGAGTACCCAGCACCCTGAGCACTGAGCACCCAGCACCCTGAGTACTGAGCACCCAGCACCCCGAGTACTGAGCACCGAGCACCTCGAGCACTGAGCACCCAGCACCCTGAGTACTGAGCACCCAGCACCCTGAGTACTGAGCACTGAGCACCCCGAGTACTGAGCACCCAGCACCCCGAGCACTGAGCACCCAGCAACCTGAGTACTGAGAACAGATCACCCTGAGTACTGAGCACCCAGCACCCTGAGTACTGAGCCCCCAGCACCCTGAGTACTGAGCACCCAGCACCCCGAGCACTGAGCACCCAGCACCCCGAGAATGAGCACCCAGCACCCTGAGTACTGAGAACCGAGCACCCTGAGTACTGAGCACCCAGCACCCTGAGTACTGAGCCCCTAGAACCCTGAGAATGAGCACGCAGCACCATGAGTACTGAGCACCCAGCACCCGGAGTACTGAGCACTAAGCACCCAGAGCACTGAGAACCCAGCACCCCGAGCACGGAGCACCCAGGACCGCGAGCACTGAATACTGAGCACCCAGCACCCTGAGTACTGAGCACCGAGCTCCCCGAGCACTGAGCACCCTGAGTACTGAGCACCCAGCACCCCGATCACTGAGCACCCAGCACCCTGAGCACTGAGCACCCAGCACCCTGAGCACTGAGCACCCAGCACCCTGAGTACTGAGCACCCAGCATGCTGAGTACTGAGCACCCAGCACCCCGAGCACTGAGCAACCAGCACCCTGAGTACTGAGCACTGAGCACCCAGCACCCCGAGCACTGAGCACCCAGCACCCTGTGTACTGAGCACTGAGCACCCTGAGTACTAAGCACCCAGCACCCTGAGTACTGAGCACCCAGGACCCTGAGCACTGAGCACCGAGCACCCCGAGCACTGAGCACCCAGCACCCTGAGAACTCAGCACCCAGCACCCCGAGCACTGAGCACCCAGCACCCTGAGCACTGAGCACCCAGCACCCTGAGCACGGAGCACCCCGAGGACTGAGCACCCAGCACCCTGAGCACTGAGCACCCAGCACCTTGAGTACTGAGCACCGAGCACCCCGAGCACTAAGCACCCAGCACCCTGAGTACTGAGCACCCAGCACCCTGAGCACTGAGCACATAGCACCCTGAGCACTGAGCAGCCAGCACCCCGAGCACGGAGCACCCAGCACCCTGAGTACTGAGCACCCAACACCCAGAGTACTGAGCACCCAGCACCCTGAGCACTGAGCACCCAGCACCCCGAGTACTGAGCACCCAGCACCCTGAGTACTGAGCACCCAGCACCCTGAGCACTGAGCACCCGGAGGACTGAGCACCCAGCACCCTGAGCACTGAGCACCGATCACCCTGAGCACTGAGCACCCAGCACCCCGAGCACTGAGCACCCAGCACCCTGAGCACTGAGCACCCAGCACCCCGAGTACTGAGCACCCAGCACCCTGAGTACTGAGCACCCAGCACCCTGAGCACTGAGCACCCGGAGGACTGAGCACCCAGCACCCTGAGCACTGAGCACCGATCACCCTGAGCACTGAGCACCCAGCACCCCGAGTAATGAGCACCCAGCACCCTGAGTACTGAGCACCCAGCACCCTGAGCACTGAGCACCCGGAGGACTGAGCACCCAGCACCCTGAGTACTGAGCACCCAGCACCCTGAGTACTGAGCACACAGCACCCTGAGTACTGAGCACCCAGCACCCCGAGCACTGAGCACCCAGCACCCTGAGTACTGAGCACCCTGAGTACTGAGCACTGAGCACCGAGCACCCTGAGGACTGAGCACCCAGGACCCGGAGCACTGAGCACCCAGCACCCTGAGTAGTGAGCACAGATCACCCTGATCACTGAGCACCCAGCACCCCGAGCACTGAGCACCCAGCACCCTGAGTACTGAGCACCCAGCACCCTGAGCACTGAGCACCGAGCACCCTGAGTACTGAACACCCAGCACCCTGAGCACTGAGCACTGAGCACCCAGCACCCTGAGCACTGAGCACTGAGCACCCAGCACCCCGAGCACTGAGCACCCAGCACCCTGAGCACCCAGCACCCTGAGCACTGAGCACCCTGAGCACTGAGCACCCTGAGCACTGAGCACTGAGCACCCAGCACCCTGAGTACTGAGCACCCAACACTCTGAGCACTGAGCACCCAGCACGCTGAGTACTGAGCACCGATCACCCTGAGCACTGAGCACCTAGGACCCCGAGCACTGAGCACCCAGCACCCTGAGTACAGAGCACCCAGCACCCCGTGTACTGAGCACCCAGCACCCCGAGCACTGAGCACCCAGCACCCTGAGTACTGAGCACCGATCACCATGAGCACTGAGCACCCAGCACCCTGAGTACTGAGCACCCAGCAGCCTGAGCACTGAGCACCCAGCACCCTGAGCACTGAGCACCCAGCACCCTGAGTACTGAGCACCCAGCACCCTGAGTACTGAGCACCGCGCACCCTGAGTACTGAGCACCCAGCACCCTTAGTACTGAGCACCCAGCACCCTGAGCACTGAGCACCCAGCACCCTGAGTACTGAGCACCCAGCACCACCCTCAGCACTGAGCACCCAGCACCCCGAGCACTGAACACCCAGCACCCTGAGGACTGAGCACCCAGCACCCTGAGTACTGAGCACCCAGCACCCCGAGTACTGAGCACCGAGCACCCCGAGCACTGAGCACCCAGCACCCTGAGTACTGAGCACCCAGCACCCTGAGTACTGAGCACTGAGCACCCCGAGTACTGAGCACCCAGAACCCCGAGCACTGAGCACCCAGCACCCTGAGTACTGAGAACCGAGCACCCTGAGTACTGAGCACCCAGCACCCTGAGTACTGAGCCCCTAGCACCCTGAGAATGAGCACCCAGCACCATGAGTACTGAGCACCCAGCACCCTGAGTACTGAGCTCTAAGCACCCAGAGCACTGAGCACCCAGCACCCTGAGCACGGAGCACCCAGGAACCCGAGCACTGAGAACTGAGCACCCAGCACCCTGAGTAATGAGCACCAAGCTCCCTGAGCACTGAGCACCCTGAGTACTAAGCACCCAGCACCCCAATCACTGAGCAACCAGCACCCTGAGCAGTGTGACACCAGCACCCTGAGCACTGAGCACCCAGCACCCTGAGTATTGAGCACCCAGCACGCTGAGTACTGAGCACCCAGCACCCCGAGCACTGAGCACCCAGCACCCTGAGTACTGAGCACTGAGCACCCAGCACCCCGAGCACTGAGCACCCAGCACCCTGTGTACTGATCACTGAGCACCCTGAGTACTAAGCACCCAGCACCATGAGTACTGAGCACCCAGGACCCTGAGCACTGAGCACCGAGCACCCCGAGCACTGAGCACCCAGCACCCTGAGCACTCAGCACCCAGCACCCCGAGCACTGAGCACCCAGCACCCTGAGCACTGAGCACCCAGCACCCTGAGCACCCCGAGGACTGAGCACCCAGCACCCTGAGCACTGAGCACCCAGCACCTTGAGTACTGAGCACCGAGCACCCCGAGCACTAAGCACCCAGCACCCTGAGTACAGAGCACCCAGCACCCTAAGCACTGAGCACCCAGCACCCTGAGCACTGAGCACCCAGCACCCCGAGCACGGAGCACCCAGCACCCTGAGTACTGAGCACCCAACACCCAGAGTACTGAGCACCCAGCACCCTGAGCACTGAGCACCCAGCACCCTGAGTACTGAGCACCCAGCACACTGAGTACTGAGCACCCAGCACCCTGAGCACTGAGCACCCGGGGGACTGAGCACCCAGCACCCTGAGCACAGAGCACCGATCACCCTGAGCACTGAGCACCCAGCACCCCGAGCACTGAGCACCCAGCACACTGAGTACTGAGCACCCAGCACCCCGAGTACTGAGCACCCAGCATCCTGAGTACTGAGCACCCAGCACCCCGAGCACTGAGCACTCAGCACCCTGAGTACTGAGCACCCTGAGTACTGAGCACTGAGCACCGAGCACCCTGAGTACTGAGCACCCTGAGGACTGAGCACCCAGCACCCTGAGCACTGAGCACCCAGCACCCTGAGTACTGAGCACTGATCACCCTGAGCACTGAGCACCCAGCACCCCGAGCACTGAGCACCCAGCACCCTGAGTACTGAGCACCCAGCACCCTGAGCACTGAGCACCGAGCACCCTGAGTACTGAACAACCAGCACCCTGAGCACTGAGCACTGAGCACCCAGCACCCTGAGCACTGAGCAATGAGCACCCAGCACCCCGAGCACTGAGCACCAAGCACCCTGAGCACCCAGCACCCTGAGCACTGAGCACCCTGAGCACTGAGCACTCTGAGCACTGAGCACTGAGCAACCAGCACCCTGAGTACTGAGCACCCAACACTCTGAGCACTGAGAACCCAGCACGCTGAGTACTGAGCACTGTGCACACAGCACCCTGAGTACTGAGCACCTAGCACCCCGAGCACTGAGCACCCAGCACCCCGAGCACTGCGCACTGAGCACACTGAGCACTGAGCACCCAGCACCCCGAGTAATGAGCACTGAGCACCCTGAGTACTGAGCAACCAGCACCCCTAGTACTGAGCACTGAGCACCCTGAGTACTGAGCACCCAGCACCCTGAGCACTGAGAACCCTGAGTACTGAGCACCGAGCACCCTGAGTACTGAGCACCCAGCACCCTGAGCACTGAGCACGGAGCACCCCGAGGACTGAGCACCCAGCACCCTGAGTACAGAGCACCCAGCACCCCGTGTACTGAGCACCCAGCACCCGGAGCACTGAGCACCCAGCACCCTGAGTACTGAGCACTGATCACCATGAGCACTGAGCACCCAGCACCCTGAGTACTGAGCACCCAGCAGCCTGAGCACTGAGCACCCAGCTCCCTGAGCACTGAGCACCCAGCACCCTGAGTACTGAGCACCCAGCACCCTGAGTACTGAGTACCCAGCACCCTGAGCACTGAGCACCCAGCACCCTGAGTACTGAGCACCGAGCACCCTGAGTACTGAGCACCCAGCACCCTTAGTACTGAGCACCCAGCACCCTGAGCACTGAGCACCCAGCACCCTGAGTACTGAGCACCCAGCACCACCCTCAGCACTGAGCACCCAGTACCCCGAGCACTGAGCACCCAGCACCCTGAGCACTGAGCACCCAGCACCCTGAGTACTGAGCACCCAGCACCCCGAGTACTGAGCACCGAGCACCTCGAGCACTGAGCACCCAGCACCCTGAGTACTGAGCACCCAGCACCCTGAGTACTGAGCACCCAGCACCACCCTCAGCACTGAGCACCCAGTACCCCGAGCACTGAGCACCCAGCACCCTGAGCACTGAGCACCCAGCACCCTGAGTACTGAGCACCCAGCACCCCGAGTACTGAGCACCCAGCACCCCGAGCACTGAGCACCCAGCAACCTGAGTACTGAGAACAGATCACCCTGAGTACTGAGCACCCAGCACCCTGAGTACTGAGCCCCCAGCACCCTGAGTACTGAGCACCCAGCACCCCGAGCACTGAGCACCCAGCACCCCGAGAATGAGCACCCAGCACCCTGAGTACTGAGAACCGAGCAGCCTGAGTACTGAGCACCCAGCACCCTGAGTACTGAGCCCCTAGAACCCTGAGAATGAGCACGCAGCACCATGAGTACTGAGCACCCAGCACCCGGAGTATTGAGCACTAAGCACCCAGAGCACTGAGAACCCAGCACCCCGAGCACGGAGCACACAGGACCGCGAGCACTGAATACTGAGCACCCAGCACACTGAGTACTGAGCACCGAGCTCCCCGAGCACTGAGCACCCTGAGTACTGAGCACCCAGCACCCCGATCACTGAGCACCCAGCACCCTGAGCACTGAGCACCCAGCACCCTGAGCACTGAGCACCCAGCACCCTGAGTACTGAGCACCCAGCATGCTGAGTACTGAGCACCCAGCACCCCGAGCACTGAGCAACCAGCACCCTGAGTACTGAGCACTGAGCACCCAGCACCCCGAGCACTGAGCACCCAGCACCCTGTGTACTGAGCACTGAGCACCCTGAGTACTAAGCACCCAGCACCCTGAGTACTGAGCACCCAGGACCCTGAGCACTGAGCACCGAGCACCCCGAGCACTGAGCACCCAGCACCCTGAGAACTCAGCACCCAGCACCCCGAGCACTGAGCACCCAGCACCCTGAGCACTGAGCACCCAGCACCCTGAGCACGGAGCACCCCGAGGACTGAGCACCCAGCACCTTGAGTACTGAGCACCGAGCACCCCGAGCACTAAGCACCCAGCACCCTGAGTACTGAGCACCCAGCACCCTGAGCACTGAGCACATAGCACCCTGAGCACTGAGCAGCCAGCACCCCGAGCACGGAGCACCCAGCACCCTGAGTAGTGAGCACAGATCACCCTGATCACTGAGCACCAAGCACCCCGAGCACTGAGCACCCAGCACCCTGAGTACTGAGCACACAGCACCCTGAGCACTGAGCACCGAGCACCCTGAGTACTGAACACCCAGCACCCTGAGCACTGAGCACTGAGCACCCAGCACCCTGAGCACTGAGCACTGAGCACCCAGCACCCCGAGCACTGAGCACCCAGCACCCTGAGCACCCAGCACCCTGAGCACTGAGCACCCTGAGCACTGAGCACCCTGAGCACTGAGCACTGAGCACCCAGCACCCTGAGTACTGAGCACCCAACACTCTGAGCACTGAGCACCCAGCACGCTGAGTACTGAGCACCGATCACCCTGAGCACTGAGCACCTAGGACCCCGAGCACTGAGCACCCAGCACCCTGAGTACAGAGCACCCAGCACCCCGTGTACTGAGCACCCAGCACCCCGAGCACTGAGCACCCAGCACCCTGAGTACTGAGCACCGATCACCATGAGCACTGAGCACCCAGCACCCTGAGTACTGAGCACCCAGCAGCCTGAGCACTGAGCACCCAGCACCCTGAGCACTGAGCACCCAGCACCCTGAGTACTGAGCACCCAGCACCCTGAGTACTGAGCACCGCGCACCCTGAGTACTGAGCACCCAGCACCCTTAGTACTGAGCACCCAGCACCCTGAGCACTGAGCACCCAGCACCCTGAGTACTGAGCACCCAGCACCACCCTCAGCACTGAGCACCCAGCACCCCGAGCACTGAACACCCAGCACCCTGAGGACTGAGCACCCAGCACCCTGAGTACTGAGCACCCAGCACCCCGAGTACTGAGCACCCAGCACCCCGAGCACTGAGCACCCAGCACCCTGAGTACTGAGCACCCAGCACCCTGAGTACTGAGCACTGAGCACCCCGAGTACTGAGCACCCAGAACCCCGAGCACTGAGCACCCAGCACCCTGAGTACTGAGAAACGAGCACCCTGAGTACTGAGCACCCAGCACCCTGAGTACTGAGCCCCTAGCACCCTGAGAATGAGCACCCAGCACCATGAGTACTGAGCACCCAGCACCCTGAGTACTGAGCACTAAGCACCCAGAGCACTGAGCACCCAGCACCCTGAGCACGGAGCACCCAGGACCCCGAGCACTGAGAACTGAGCACCCAGCACCCTGAGTAATGAGCACCGAGCTCCCTGAGCACTGAGCACCCTGAGTACTAAGCACCCAGCACCCCAATCACTGAGCAACCAGCACCCTGAGCAGTGTGACACCAGCACCCTGAGCACTGAGCACCCAGCACCCTGAGTATTGAGCACCAAGCACGCTGAGTACTGAGCACCCAGCACCCCGAGCACTGAGCACCCAGCACCCTGAGTACTGAGCACTGAGCACCCAGCACCCCGAGCACTGAGCACCCAGCACCCTGAGTACTGAGAACCGAGCACCCTGAGTACTGAGCACCCAGCACCCTGAGTACTGAGCCCCTAGCACCCTGAGAATGAGCACCCAGCACCATGAGTACTGAGCACCCAGCACCCTGAGTACTGAGCACTAAGCACCCAGAGCACTGAGCACCCAGCACCCTGAGCACGGAGCACCCAGGACCCCGAGCACTGAGAACTGAGCACCCAGCAACCTGAGTAATGAGCACCGAGCTCCCTGAGCACTGAGCACCCTGAGTACTAAGCACCCAGCACCCCAATCACTGAGCAACCAGCACCCTGAGCAGTGTGACACCAGCACCCTGAGCACTGAGCACCCAGCACCCTGAGTATTGAGCACCCAGCACGCTGAGTACTGAGCACCCAGCACCCCGAGCACTGAGCACCCAGCACCCTGAGTACTGAGCACTGAGCACCCAGCACCCCGAGCACTGAGCACAAAGCACCCTGTGTACTTATCACTGAGCACCCTGAGTACTAAGCACCCAGCACCATGAGTACTGAGCACCCAGGACCCTGAGCACTGAGCACCGAGCACCCCGAGCACTGAGCACCCAGCACCCTGAGCACTCAGCACCCAGCACCCCGAGCACTGAGCACCCAGCACCCTGACCACTGAGCACCCAGCACCCTGAGCACCCCGAGGACTGAGCACCCAGCACCCTGAGCACTGAGCACCCAGCACCTTGAGTACTGAGCACCGAGCACCCCGAGCACTAAGCACCCAGCACCCTGAGTACAGAGCACCCAGCACCCTAAGCACTGAGCACCCAGCACCCTGAGCACTGAGCACCCAGCACCCCGAGCACGGAGCACCCAGCACCCTGAGTACTGAGCACCCAACACCCAGAGTACTGAGCACCCAGCACCCTGAGCACTGAGCACCCAGCACCCTGAGTACTGAGCACCCAGCACACTGAGTACTGAGCACCCAGCACCCTGAGCACTGAGCACCCGGGGGACTGAGCACCCAGCACCCTGAGCACAGAGCACCGATCACCCTGAGCACTGAGCACCCAGCACCCCGAGCACTGAGCACCCAGCACACTGAGTACTGAGCACCCAGCACCCCGAGTACTGAGCACCCAGCATCCTGAGTACTGAGCACCCAGCACCCCGAGCACTGAGCACTCAGCACCCTGAGTACTGAGCACCCTGAGTACTGAGCACTGAGCACCGAGCACCCTGAGTACTGAGCACCCTGAGGACTGAGCACCCAGCACCCTGAGCACTGAGCACCCAGCACCCTGAGTACTGAGCACTGATCACCCTGAGCACTGAGCACCCAGCACCCCGAGCACTGAGCACCCAGCACCCTGAGTACTGAGCACCCAGCACCCTGAGCACTGAGCACCGAGCACCCTGAGTACTGAACAACCAGCACCCTGAGCACTGAGCACTGAGCACCCAGCACCCTGAGCACTGAGCAATGAGCACCCAGCACCCCGAGCACTGAGCACCCAGCACCCTGAGCACCCAGCACCCTGAGCACTGAGCACCCTGAGCAATGAGCACTCTGAGCACTGAGCACTGAGCAACCAGCACCCTGAGTACTGAGCACCCAACACTCTGAGCACTGAGAACCCAGCACGCTGAGTACTGAGCACTGTGCACACAGCACCCTGAGTACTGAGCACCTAGCACCCCGAGCACTGAGCACCCAGCACCCCGAGCACTGCGCACTGAGCACACTGAGCACTGAGCACCCAGCACCCCGAGTACTGAGCACTGAGCACCCTGAGTACTGAGCAACCAGCACCCCTAGTACTGAGCACTGAGCACCCTGAGTACTGAGCACCCAGCACCCTGAGCACTGAGAACCCTGAGTACTGAGCACCGAGCACCCTGAGTACTGAGCACCCAGCACCCTGAGCACTGAGCACGGAGCACCCCGAGGACTGAGCACCCAGCACCCTGAGTACAGAGCACCCAGCACCCCGTGTACTGAGCACCCAGCACCCGGAGCACTGAGCACCCAGCAGCCTGAGTACTGAGCACTGATCACCATGAGCACTGAGCACCCAGCACCCTGAGTACTGAGCACCCAGCAGCCTGAGCACTGAGCACCCAGCTCCCTGAGCACTGAGCACCCAGCACGCTGAGTACTGAGCACCCAGCACCCTGAGTACTGAGTACCCAGCACCCTGAGCACTGAGCACCCAGCACCCTGAGTACTGAGCACCGAGCACCCTGAGTACTGAGCACCCAGCACCCTTAGTACTGAGCACCCAGCACCCTGAGCACTGAGCACCCAGCACCCTGAGTACTGAGCACCCAGCACCACCCTCAGCACTGAGCACCCAGTACCCCGAGCACTGAGCACCCAGCACCCTGAGCACTGAGCACCCAGCACCCTGAGTACTGAGCACCCAGCACCCCGAGTACTGAGCACCGAGCACCTCGAGCACTGAGCACCCAGCACCCTGAGTACTGAGCACCCAGCACCCTGAGTACTGAGCACCCAGCACCACCCTCAGCACTGAGCACCCAGTACCCCGAGCACTGAGCACCCAGCACCCTGAGCACTGAGCACCCAGCACCCTGAGTACTGAGCACCCAGCACCCCGAGTACTGAGCACCCAGCACCCCGAGCACTGAGCACCCAGCAACCTGAGTACTGAGAACAGATCACCCTGAGTACTGAGCACCCAGCACCCTGAGTACTGAGCCCCCAGCACCCTGAGTACTGAGCACCCAGCACCCCGAGCACTGAGCACCCAGCACCCCGAGAATGAGCACCCAGCACCCTGAGTACTGAGAACCGAGCAGCCTGAGTACTGAGCACCCAGCACCCTGAGTACTGAGCCCCTAGAACCCTGTGAATGAGCACGCAGCACAATGAGTACTGAGCACCCAGCACCCGGAGTATTGAGCACTAAGCACCCAGAGCACTGAGAACCCAGCACCCCGAGCACGGAGCACCCAGGACCGCGAGCACTGAATACTGAGCACCCAGCACACTGAGTACTGAGCACCGAGCTCCCCGAGCACTGAGCACCCTGAGTACTGAGCACCCAGCACCCCGATCACTGAGCACCCAGCACCCTGAGCACTGAGCACCCAGCACCCTGAGCACTGAGCACCCAGCACCCTGAGTACTGAGCACCCAGCATGCTGAGTACTGAGCACCCAGCACCCCGAGCACTGAGCAACCAGCACCCTGAGTACTGAGCACTGAGCACCCAGCACCCCGAGCACTGAGCACCCAGCACCCTGTGTACTGAGCACTGAGCACCCTGAGTACTAAGCACCCAGCACCCTGAGTACTGAGCACCCAGGACCCTGAGCACTGAGCACCGAGCACCCCGAGCACTGAGCACCCAGCACCCTGAGAACTCAGCACCCAGCACCCCGAGCACTGAGCACCCAGCACCCTGAGCACTGAGCACCCAGCACCCTGAGCACGGAGCACCCCGAGGACTGAGCACCCAGCACCCTGAGCACTGAGCACCCAGCACCTTGAGTACTGAGCACCGAGCACCCCGAGCACTAAGCACCCAGCACCCTGAGTACTGAGCACCCAGCACCCTGAGCACTGAGCACATAGCACCCTGAGCACTGAGCAGCCAGCACCCCGAGCACGGAGCACCCAGCACCCTGAGTAGTGAGCACAGATCACCCTGATCACTGAGCACCCAGCACCCCGAGCACTGAGCACCCAGCACCCTGAGTAATGAGCACCCAGCACCCTGAGCACTGAGCACCGAGCACCCTGAGTACTGAACACCCAGCACCCTGAGCACTGAGCACTGAGCACCCAGCACCCTGAGCACTGAGCACTGAGCACCCAGCACCCCGAGCACTGAGCACCCAGCACCCTGAGCACCCAGCACCCTGAGCACTGAGCACCCTGAGCACTGAGCACCCTGAGCACTGAGCACTGAGCACCCAGCACCCTGAGTACTGAGCACCCAACACTCTGAGCACTGAGCACCCAGCACGCTGAGTACTGAGCACCGATCACCCTGAGCACTGAGCACCTAGGACCCCGAGCACTGAGCACCCAGCACCCTGAGTACAGAGCACCCAGCACCCCGTGTACTGAGCACCCAGCACCCCGAGCACTGAGCACCCAGCACCCTGAGTACTGAGCACCGATCACCATGAGCACTGAGCACCCAGCACCCTGAGTACTGAGCACCCAGCAGCCTGAGCACTGAGCACCCAGCACCCTGAGCACTGAGCACCCAGCACCCTGAGTACTGAGCACCCAGCACCCTGAGTACTGAGCACCGCGCACCCTGAGTACTGAGCACCCAGCACCCTTAGTACTGAGCACCCAGCACCCTGAGCACTGAGCACCCAGCACCCTGAGTACTGAGCACCCAGCACCACCCTCAGCACTGAGCACCCAGCACCCCGAGCACTGAACACCCAGCACCCTGAGGACTGAGCACCCAGCACCCTGAGTACTGAGCACCCAGCACCCCGAGTACTGAGCACCGAGCACCCCGAGCACTGAGCACCCAGCACCCTGAGTACTGAGCACCCAGCACCCTGAGTACTGAGCACTGAGCACCCCGAGTACTGAGCACCCAGAACCCCGAGCACTGAGCACCCAGCACCCTGAGTACTGAGAACCGAGCACCCTGAGTACTGAGCACCCAGCACCCTGAGTACTGAGCCCCTAGCACCCTGAGAATGAGCACCCAGCACCATGAGTACTGAGCACCCAGCACCCTGAGTACTGAGCACTAAGCACCCAGAGCACTGAGCACCCAGCACCCTGAGCACGGAGCACCCAGGACCCCGAGCACTGAGAACTGAGCACCCAGCACCCTGAGTAATGAGCACCGAGCTCCCTGAGCACTGAGCACCCTGAGTACTAAGCACCCAGCACCCCAATCACTGAGCAACCAGCACCCTGAGCAGTGTGACACCAGCACCCTGAGCACTGAGCACCCAGCACCCTGAGTATTGAGCACCCAGCACGCTGAGTACTGAGCACCCAGCACCCCGAGCACTGAGCACCCAGCACCCTGAGTACTGAGCACTGAGCACCCAGCACCCCGAGCACTGAGCACCCAGCACCCTGTGTACTGATCACTGAGCACCCTGAGTACTAAGCACCCAGCACCATGAGTACTGAGCACCCAGGACCCTGAGCACTGAGCACCGAGCACCCCGAGCACTGAGCACCCAGCACCCTGAGCACTCAGCACCCAGCACCCCGAGCACTGAGCACCCAGCACCCTGAGCACTGAGCACCCAGCACCCTGAGCACCCCGAGGACTGAGCACCCAGCACCCTGAGCACTGAGCACCCAGCACCTTGAGTACTGAGCACCGAGCACCCCGAGCACTAAGCACCCAGCACCCTGAGTACAGAGCACCCAGCACCCTAAGCACTGAGCACCCAGCACCCTGAGCACTGAGCACCCAGCACCCCGAGCACGGAGCACCCAGCACCCTGAGTACTGAGCACCCAACACCCAGAGTACTGAGCACCCAGCACCCTGAGCACTGAGCACCCAGCACCCTGAGTACTGAGCACCCAGCACACTGAGTACTGAGCACCCAGCACCCTGAGCACTGAGCACCCGGGGGACTGAGCACCCAGCACCCTGAGCACAGAGCACCGATCACCCTGAGCACTGAGCACCCAGCACCCCGAGCACTGAGCACCCAGCACACTGAGTACTGAGCACCCAGCACCCCGAGTACTGAGCACCCAGCATCCTGAGTACTGAGCACCCAGCACCCCGAGCACTGAGCACTCAGCACCCTGAGTACTGAGCACCCTGAGTACTGAGCACCCAGCACCGAGCACCCTGAGTACTGAGCACCCTGAGGACTGAGCACCCAGCACCCTGAGCACTGAGCACCCAGCACCCTGAGTACTGAGCACTGATCACCCTGAGCACTGAGCACCCAGCACCCCGAGCACTGAGCACCCAGCACCCTGAGTACTGAGCACCCAACACCCTGAGCACTGAGCACCGAGCACCCTGAGTACTGAACAACCAGCACCCTGAGCACTGAGCACTGAGCACCCAGCACCCTGAGCACTGAGCAATGAGCACCCAGCACCCCGAGCACTGAGCACCCAGCACCCTGAGCACCCAGCACCCTGAGCACTGAGCACCCTGAGCACTGAGCACTCTGAGCACTGAGCACTGAGCAACCAGCACCCTGAGTACTGAGCACCCAACACTCTGAGCACTGAGAACCCAGCACGCTGAGTACTGAGCACTGTGCACACAGCACCCTGAGTACTGAGCACCTAGCACCCCGAGCACTGAGCACCCAGCACCCCGAGCACTGCGCACTGAGCACACTGAGCACTGAGCACCCAGCACCCCGAGTACTGAGCACTGAGCACCCTGAGTACTGAGCAACCAGCACCCCTAGTACTGAGCACTTAGCACCCTGAGTACTGAGCACCCAGCACCCTGAGTACTGAGCACCGAGCACCCTGAGTACTGAGCACCCAGCACCCTGAGCACTGAGCACGGAGCACCCCGAGGACTGAGCACCCAGCACCCTGAGTACAGAGCACCCAGCACCCCGTGTACTGAGCACCCAGCACCCGGAGCACTGAGCACCCAGCACCCTGAGTACTGAGCACTGATCACCATGAGCACTGAGCACCCAGCACCCTGAGTACTGAGCACCCAGCAGCCTGAGCACTGAGCACCCAGCTCCCTGAGCACTGAGCACCCAGCACCCTGAGTACTGAGCACCCAGCACCCTGAGTACTGAGTACCCAGCACCCTGAGCACTGAGCACCCAGCACCCTGAGTACTGAGCACCGAGCACCCTGAGTACTGAGCACCCAGCACCCTTAGTACTGAGCACCCAGCACCCTGAGCACTGAGCACCCAGCACCCTGAGTACTGAGCACCCAGCACCACCCTCAGCACTGAGCACCCAGTACCCCGAGCACTGAGCACCCAGCACCCTGAGCACTGAGCACCCAGCACCCTCAGCACTGAGCACCCAGTACCCCGAGCACTGAGCACCCAGCACCCTGAGCACTGAGCACCCAGCACCCTGAGTACTGAGCACCCAGCACCCCGAGTACTGAGCACCGAGCACCTCGAGCACTGAGCACCCAGCACCCTGAGTACTGAGCACCCAGCACCCTGAGTACTGAGCACCCAGCACCACCCTCAGCACTGAGCACGGAGCACCCCGAGGACTGAGCACCCAGCACCCTGAGTACTGAGAACAGATCACCCTGAGTACTGAGCACCCAGCACCCTGAGTACTGAGCCCCCAGCACCCTGAGTACTGAGCACCCAGCACTCCGAGCACTGAGCACCCAGCACCCCGAGAATGAGCACCCAGCACCCTGAGTACTGAGAACCGAGCAGCCTGAGTACTGAGCACCCAGCACCCTGAGTACTGAGCCCCTAGAACCCTGAGAATGAGCACGCAGCACCATGAGTACTGAGCACCCAGCACCCGGAGTATTGAGCACTAAGCACCCAGAGCACTGAGAACCCAGCACCCCGAGCACGGAGCACCCAGGACCGCGAGCACTGAATACTGAGCACCCAGCACACTGAGTACTGAGCACCGAGCTCCCCGAGCACTGAGCAACCTGAGTACTGAGCACCCAGCACCCCGATCACTGAGCACCCAGCACCCTGAGCACTGAGCACCCAGCACCCTGAGCACTGAGCACCCAGCACCCTGAGTACTGAGCACCCAGCATGCTGAGTACTGAGCACCCAGCACCCCGAGCACTGAGCAACCAGCACCCTGAGTACTGAGCACTGAGCACCCAGCACCCCGAGCACTGAGCACCCAGCACCCTGTGTACTGAGCACTGAGCACCCTGAGTACTAAGCACCCAGCACCCTGAGTACTGAGCACCCAGGACCCTGAGCACTGAGCACCGAGCACCCCGAGCACTGAGCACCCAGCACCCTGAGAACTCAGCACCCAGCACCCCGAGCACTGAGCACCCAGCACCCTGAGCACTGAGCACCCAGCACCCTGAGCACGGAGCACCCCGAGGACTGAGCACCCAGCACCCTGAGCACTGAGCACCCAGCACCTTGAGTACTGAGCACCGAGCACCCCGAGCACTAAGCACCCAGCACCCTGAGTACTGAGCACCCAGCACCCTGAGCACTGAGCACATAGCACCCTGAGCACTGAGCAGCCAGCACCCCGAGCACGGAGCACCCAGCACCCTGAGTACTGAGCACCCAACACCCAGAGTACTGAGCACCCAGCACCCTGAGCACTGAGCACCCAGCACCCCGAGTACTGAGCACCCAGCACCCTGAGTACTGAGCACCCAGCACCCTGAGCACTGAGCACCCGGAGGACTGAGCACCCAGCACCCTGAGCACTGAGCACCCGGAGGACTGAGCACCCAGCACCCTGAGCACTGAGCACCGATCACCCTGAGCACTGAGCACCCAGCACCCCGAGTACTGAGCACCCAGCACCCTGAGTACTGAGCACCCAGCACCCTGAGCACTGAGCACCCGGAGGACTGAGCACCCAGCACCCTGAGTACTGAGCACCCAGCACCCCGAGTACTGAGCACCCAGCACCCTGAGTACTGAGCACCCAGCACCCCGAGCACTGAGCACCCAGCACCCTGAGTACTGAGCACCCTGAGTACTGAGCACTGAGCACCGAGCACCCTGAGGACTGAGCACACAGGACCCGGAGCACTGAGCACCCAGCACCCTGAGTAGTGAGCACAGATCACCCTGATCACTGAGCACCCAGCACCCCGAGCACTGAGCACCCAGCACCCTGAGTACTGAGCACCCAGCACCCTGAGCACTGAGCACCGAGCACCCTGAGTACTGAACACCCAGCACCCTGAGCACTGAGCACTGAGCACCCAGCACCCTGAGCACTGAGCACTGAGCACCCAGCACCCCGAGCACTGAGCACCCAGCACCCTGAGCACCCAGCACCCTGAGCACTGAGCACCCTGAGCACTGAGCACCCTGAGCACTGAGCACTGAGCACCCAGCACCCTGAGTACTGAGCACCCAACACTCTGAGCACTGAGCACCCAGCACGCTGAGTACTGAGCACCGATCACCCTGAGCACTGAGCACCTAGGACCCCGAGCACTGAGCACCCAGCACCCTGAGTACAGAGCACCCAGCACCCCGTGTACTGAGCACCCAGCACCCCGAGCACTGAGCACCCAGCACCCTGAGTACTGAGCACCGATCACCATGAGCACTGAGCACCCAGCACCCTGAGTACTGAGCACCCAGCAGCCTGAGCACTGAGCACCCAGCACCCTGAGCACTGAGCACCCAGCACCCTGAGTACTGAGCACCCAGCACCCTGAGTACTGAGCACCGCGCACCCTGAGTACTGAGCACCCAGCACCCTTAGTACTGAGCACCCAGCACCCTGAGCACTGAGCACCCAGCACCCTGAGTACTGAGCACCCAGCACCACCCTCAGCACTGAGCACCCAGCACCCCGAGCACTGAACACCCAGCACCCTGAGGACTGAGCACCCAGCACCCTGAGTACTGAGCACCCAGCACCCCGAGTACTGAGCACCGAGCACCCCGAGCACTGAGCACCCAGCACCCTGAGTACTGAGCACCCAGCACCCTGAGTACTGAGCACTGAGCACCCCGAGTACTGAGCACCCAGAACCCCGAGCACTGAGCACCCAGCACCCTGAGTACTGAGAACCGAGCACCCTGAGTACTGAGCACCCAGCACCCTGAGTACTGAGCCCCTAGCACCCTGAGAATGAGCACCCAGCACCATGAGTACTGAGCACCCAGCACCCTGAGTACTGAGCACTAAGCACCCAGAGCACTGAGCACCCAGCACCCTGAGCACGGAGCACCCAGGACCCCGAGCACTGAGAACTGAGCACCCAGCACCCTGAGTAATGAGCACCGAGCTCCCTGAGCACTGAGCACCCTGAGTACTAAGCACCCAGCACCCCAATCACTGAGCAACCAGCACCCTGAGCAGTGTGACACCAGCACCCTGAGCACTGAGCACCCAGCACCCTGAGTATTGAGCACCCAGCACGCTGAGTACTGAGCACCCAGCACCCCGAGCACTGAGCACCCAGCACCCTGAGTACTGAGCACTGAGCACCCAGCACCCCGAGCACTGAGCACCCAGCACCCTGTGTACTGATCACTGAGCACCCTGAGTACTAAGCACCCAGCACCATGAGTACTGAGCACCCAGGACCCTGAGCACTGATCACCGAGCACCCCGAGCACTGAGCACCCAGCACCCTGAGCACTCAGCACCCAGCACCCCGAGCACTGAGCACCCAGCACCCCGAGCACGGAGCACCCAGCACCCCGAGCACGGAGCACCCAGCACCCTGAGTACTGAGCACCCAGCACCCTGAGCACTGAGCACCCAGCACCCTGAGCACTGAGCACCCAGCACCCCGAGCACGGAGCACCCAGCACCCTGAGTACTGAGCACCCAACACCCAGAGTACTGAGCACCCAGCACCCTGAGCACTGAGCACCCAGCACCCTGAGTACTGAGCACCAAGCACACTGAGTACTGAGCACCCAGCACCCTGAGCACTGAGCACCCGGGGGACTGAGCACCCAGCACCCTGAGCACAGAGCACCGATCACCCTGAGCACTGAGCACCCAGCACCCCGAGCACTGAGCACCCAGCACACTGAGTACTGAGCACCCAGCACCCCGAGTACTGAGCACCCAGCATCCTGAGTACTGAGCACCCAGCACCCCGAGCACTGAGCACTCAGCACCCTGAGTACTGAGCACCCTGAGTACTGAGCACTGAGCACTGAGCACCCTGAGTACTGAGCACCCTGAGGACTGAGCACCCAGCACCCTGAGCTCTGAGCACCCAGCACCTTGAGTACTGAGCACCCAGCACCCTGAGCACTGAGCACCGAGCACCCTGAGTACTGAACACCCAGCACCCTGAGCACTGAGCACTGAGCACCCAGCACCCTGAGCACTGAGCAATGAGCACCCAGCACCCCGAGCACTGAGCACCCAGCACCCTGAGCACCCAGCACCCTGAGCACTGAGCACCCTGAGCACTGAGCACTCTGAGCACTGAGCACTGAGCAACCAGCACCCTGAGTACTGAGCACCCAACACTCTGAGCACTGAGAACCCAGCACGCTGAGTACTGAGCACTGTGCACACAGCACCCTGAGTACTGAGCACCTAGCACCCCGAGCACTGAGCACCCAGCACCCCGAGCACTGCGCACTGAGCACACTGAGCACTGAGCACCCAGCACCCCGAGTACTGAGCACTGAGCACCCTGAGTACTGAGCAACCAGCACCCCTAGTACTGAGCACTGAGCACCCTGAGTACTGAGCACCCAGCACCCTGAGCACTGAGAACCCTGAGTACTGAGCACCGAGCACCCTGAGTACTGAGCACCCAGCACACTGAGCACTGAGCACGGAGCACCCCGAGGACTGAGCACCCAGCACCCTGAGCTCTGAGCACCCAGCACCTTGAGTACTGAGCACCGAGCACCCCGAGCACTGAGCACCCAGCACCCTGAATACTGAGCACCCAGCACCCTGAGCACTGAGCACCCAGCACCCCGAGCACTGAGCACACAGCACCCTGAGCACTGAGCACCCAGCACCCTGAGTACTGAGCACCCAACACCGAGAGTACTGAGCACACAGCACCCTGAGCACTGAGCACCCAGCACCCTGAGTACTGAGCAACCAGCACCCTGAGTACTGACCACCCAGCACCCTGAACACTGAGCACTGAGCACCCAACACCCTGAGCACTGAGCACTGAGCACCCAGCACCCCGAGCACTGAGCACCGAGCACCCCGAGCACTGAGCACCCAGCACCCTGAGCACTGAGCACCCTGAGGACTGAGCACCCAGCACCCTGAGCAGTGAGCACCCAGCACGCTGAGTACTGAGCACCGATCACCCTGAGCACTGAGCACCCAGGACCCCGAGCACTGAGCACCCAGCACCCTGAGTACAGAGCACACAGCACCCCGAGTACTGAGCACCCAGCACCACGAGCCCTGAGCACCCAGCACCCTGAGTACTGAGCACCCTGAGTACTGAGCACCCATCACCCTGAGCACTGAGCACCCAGCACCCTGAGTACTGAGCACCCAGCACCCTGAGCACTGAGCACCCAGCACCCTGAGCACTGAGCACCCAGCACCCTGAGTACTGAGCACCCAGCACCCTGAATACTGAGTACCCAGCACCCTGAGCTCTGAGCACCCAGCACCCTGAGTACTGAGCACCGAGCACCATGAGTACTGAGCACCCAGCACCCTTAGTACTGAGCACCCAGCACCCTGAGCACTGAGCACCCAGCACCCTGAGTACTGAGCACTGAGCACCCTGAATACTGAGTACCCAGCACCCTGAGCTCTGAGCACCCAGCACCCTGAGTACTGAGCACCCAGCACCCCGAGCATTGAGCACCCAGCACCCTGAGTACTGAGCACCCAGCACCCTGAGCACTGAGCACCGAGCACCCTGAGTACTGAACACCCAGCACCCTGAGCACTGAGCACTGAGCACCCAGCACCCTGAGCACTGAGCACTGAGCACCCAGCACCCCGAGCACTGAGCACCCAGCACCCTGAGCACCCAGCACCCTGAGCACTGAGCACCCTGAGCACTGAGCACCCTGAGCACTGAGCACTGAGCACCCAGCACCCTGAGTACTGAGCACCCAGCACGCTGAGTACTGAGCACCGATCACCCTGAGCACTGAGCACCTAGGACCCCGAGCACTGAGCACCCAGCACCCTGAGTACAGAGCACCCAGCACCCCGTGTACTGAGCACCCAGCACCCCGAGCACTGAGCACCCAGCACCCTGAGTACTGAGCACCGATCACCATGAGCACTGAGCACCCAGCACCCTGAGTACTGAGCACCCAGCAGCCTGAGCACTGAGCACCCAGCACCCTGAGCACTGAGCACCCAGCACCCTGAGTACTGAGCACCCAGCACCCTGAGTACTGAGTACCCACCACCCTGAGCACTGAGCACCCAGCACCCTGAGTACTGAGCACCGCGCACCCTGAGTACTGAGCACCCAGCACCCTTAGTACTGAGCACCCAGCACCCTGAGCACTGAGCACCCAGCACCCTGAGTACTGAGCACCCAGCACCACCCTCAGCACTGAGCACCCAGCACCCCGAGCACTGAGCACCCAGCACCCTGAGGACTGAGCACCCAGCACCCTGAGTACTGAGCACCCAGCACCCCGAGTACTGAGCACCGAGCACCCCGAGCACTGAGCACCCAGCACCCTGAGTACTGAGCACCCAGCACCCTGAGTACTGAGCACTGAGCACCCCGAGTACTGAGCACCCAGAACCCCGAGCACTGAGCACCCAGCACCCTGAGTACTGAGAACCGAGCATTCTGAGTACTGAGCACCCAGCACCCTGAGTACTGAGCCCCTAGCACCCTGAGAATGAGCACCCAGCACCATGAGTACTGAGCACCCAGCACCCTGAGTACTGAGCACTAAGCACCCAGAGCACTGAGCACCCAGCACCCTGAGCACGGAGCACCCAGGACCCCGAGCACTGAGAACTGAGCACCCAGCACCCTGAGTAATGAGCACCGAGCTCCCTGAGCACTGAGCACCCTGAGTACTAAGCACCCAGCACCCCAATCACTGAGCAACCAGCACCCTGAGCAGTGTGACACCAGCACCCTGAGCACTGAGCACCCAGCACCCTGAGTATTGAGAACCCAGCACACTGAGTACTGAGCACCCAGCACCCTGAGCACTGAGCACCCGGGGGACTGAGCACCCAGCACCCTGAGCACAGAGCACCGATCACCCTGAGCACTGAGCACCCAGCACCCCGAGCACTGAGCACCCAGCACACTGAGTACTGAGCACCCAGCACCCCGAGTACTGAGCACCCAGCATCCTGAGTACTGAGCACCCAGCACCCCGAGCACTGAGCACTCAGCACCCTGAGTACTGAGCACCCTGAGTACTGAGCACTGAGCACCGAGCACCCTGAGTACTGAGCACCCTGAGGACTGAGCACCCAGCACCCTGAGCACTGAGCACCCAGCACCCTGAGTACTGAGCACTGATCACCCTGAGCACTGAGCACCCAGCACCCCGAGCACTGAGCACCCAGCACCCTGAGTACTGAGCACCCAGCACCCTGAGCACTGAGCACCGAGCACCCTGAGTACTGAACACCCAGCACCCTGAGCACTGAGCACTGAGCACCCAGCACCCTGAGCACTGAGCAATGAGCACCCAGCACCCCGAGCACTGAGCACCCAGCACCCTGAGCACCCAGCACCCTGAGCACTGAGCACCCTGAGCACTGAGCACTCTGAGCACTGAGCACTGAGCAACCAGCACCCTGAGTACTGAGCACCCAACACTCTGAGCACTGAGAACCCAGCACGCTGAGTACTGAGCACTGTGCACACAGCACCCTGAGTACTGAGCACCTAGCACCCCGAGCACTGAGCACCCAGCACCCCGAGCACTGCGCACTTAGCACACTGAGCACTGAGCACCCAGCACCCCGAGTACTGAGCACTGAGCACCCTGAGTACTGAGCAACCAGCACCCCTAGTACTGAGCACTGAGCACCCTGAGTACTGAGCACCCAGCACCCTGAGCACTGAGAACCCTGAGTACTGAGCACCGAGCACCCTGAGTACTGAGCACCCAGCACCCTGAGCACTGAGCACGGAGCACCCCGAGGACTGAGCACCCAGCACCCTGAGCTCTGAGCACCCAGCACCTTGAGTACTGAGCACCGAGCACCCCGAGCACTGAGCACCCAGCACCCTGAATACTGAGCACCCAGCACCCTGAGCACTGAGCACCCAGCACCCCGAGCACTGAGTACACAGCACCCTGAGCACTGAGCACCCAGCACCCTGAGTACTGAGCACCCAACACCGAGAGTACTGAGCACACAGCACCCTGAGCACTGAGCACCCAGCACCCTGAGTACTGAGCAACCAGCACCCTGAGTACTGACCACCCAGCACCCTGAACACTGAGCACTGAGCACCCAACACCCTGAGCACTGAGCACTGAGCACCCAGCACCCCGAGCACTGAGCACCGAGCACCCCGAGCACTGAGCACCCAGCACCCTGAGCACTGTGCACCCTGAGGACTGAGCACCCAGCACCCTGAGCAGTGAGCACCCAGCACGCTGAGTACTGAGCACCGATCACCCTGAGCACTGAGCACCCAGGACCCCGAGCACTGAGCACCCAGCACCCTGAGTACAGAGCACACAGCACCCCGAGTACTGAGCACCCAGCACCACGAGCACTGAGCACCCAGCACCCTGAGTACTGAGCACCCTGAGTACTGAGCACCCATCACCCTGAGCACTGAGCACCCAGCACCCTGAGCACTGAGCACCCAGCACCCTGAGTACTGTGCACCCAGCACCCTGAATACTGAGTACCCAGCACCCTGAGCTCTGAGCACCCAGCACCCTGAGTACTGAGCACCGAGCACCCTGAGTACTGAGCACCCAGCACCCTTAGTACTGAGCACCCAGCACCCTGAGCACTGAGCACCCAGCACCCTGAGTACTGAGCACCCAGCACCACCCTCAGCACTGAGCACCCAGCACCCCGAGCACTGAGCACCCAGCACCCTGAGCACTGAGCACCCAGCACCCTGAGCACTGAGCACCCAGCACCCTGAGTACTGAGCACCCAGCACCCTGAGCATTGAGTACCCAGCACCCTTAGTACTGAGCACCCTGAGTACTGAGCACCGATCACCCTGAGCACTGAGCACCCAGCAGCCTGAGTACTGAGCACCCAGCACCCTGAGCACTGAGCACCCATCACCCTGAGCACTGAGCACCCAGCACCCTGAGTACTGAGCACCCAGCACCCTGAGTACTGAGTACCCAGCACCCTGAGCACTGAGCACCCAGCACCCTGAGTACTGAGCACCGAGCACCCTGAGTACTGAGCACCCTGCACCCTGAGTACTGAGCACCCAGCACCCTGAGCACTGAGCACCCAGCACCCTGAGTACTGAGCACCCAGCACTCTGAGTACTGAGCACCCAGCACCCAGAGCACTGAGCACCCAGCACCCTGAGCACGGAGCACCCAGGACCCCGAGCACTGAGTACTGAGCACCCAGCACCCTGAGTACTGATCACCGAGCTCCCCGAGCACTGAGCACCCTGAGTACTGAGCACCCAGCACCCCGATCACTGAGCACCCAGCACCCTGAGCACTGAGCACCCAGCACCCTGAGCACTGAGCACCCTGCACACTGAGTACTGAGCACCCAGCACGCTGAGTACTGAGCACCCAGCACCCCGAGCACTGAGCACACAGCACCCTGAGTACTGAGCACTGAGCACCCAGCACCCCGAGCACTGAGCACCCAGCACCCTGTGTACTGAGCACTGAGCACCCTGAGTACTAAGCACCCAGCACCCTGAGTACTGAGCACCCAGGACCCTGAGCCCTGAGCACCGAGCACCCCGAGCACTGAGCACCCAGCACCCTGAGCACTCAGCACCCAGCACCCCGAGCACTGAGCACCCAGCACCCTGAGCACTGAGCACCCAGCACCATGAGCACGGAGCACCCGAGGACTGAGCACCCAGCACCCTGAGCACTGAGCACCCAGCACCTTCAGTACTGAGCACCGAGCACCTCGAGCACTAAGCACCCACCACCCTGAGTACTGAGCACCCAGCACCCTGAGCACTGAGCACCCAGAAACCTGAGCACTGAGCACCCAGCACCCTGAGCACGGAGCACCCAGCACCCTGAGTACTGAGCACCCAACACCCAGAGTACTGAGCACCCAGCACCCTGAGCACTGAGTACTGAGCACTGAGCACCCTGAGCACTGAGCACCCAGCACACCGAGTACTGAGCACCCAGCACCCCGAGCACTGAGCACCCAGCGCCCCGAGCACTGAGCACCCAGCACCCCGAGCACTGAGCACTGAGCACCCTGAGCACTGAGCACCCATCACCACGAGTACTGAGCACCGAGCACCCTTAGTACTGAGCACCAAGCACCCCGAGTACTGAGCACTGAGCACCCTGAATACTGAGCACCCAGCACCCTGAGCACTGAGCACCCAGCACCCTGAGTACTGAGCACTGAGACCCCTGAGTACTGAGCACCGAGCACCCTGAGTACTGAGCACCCAGCACCCTGATCACTGAGCACGGAGCACCCCGAGGACTGAGCACCCAGCACCCCGAGCACTGAGCACCCAGCACCTTGAGTACTGAGCACCGAGCACAACGAGCACTGAGCACCCAGCACCCTGAGTACTGAGCACCCAGCACCCTGAGCACTGAGCACTCAGCTCCCTGAGCACTGAGCACGGAGCACCCCGAGGACTGAGCACCGAGCACCTTGAGTACTGAGCACCGAGCACAACGAGCACTGAGCACCCAGCACCCTGAGTACTGAGCACCGAGCACAACGAGCACTGAGCACCCAGCACCCTGAGTACTGAGCACCCAGCACCCTGAGCACTGAGCACCCAGCACCCTGATCATTGAGCACGGAGCACCCCGAGGACTGAGCACCCAGCACCCCGAGCACTGAGCACCCAGCACCCTGAGTACTGAGCACAGAGCACCCTGAGCACTGAGCACTGAGCACCCAGCACCCTGTGGACTGAGCACCCAGCACCACAGCCCTGAGCACCCAGCACCCCGAGCACTGAGCACCCAGCACCCTGAGCACTGAGCACCCAGCACCCTGAGTACTGAGCAACCAGCAACCTGAGTACTGAGCACCCAGCACCCTGAGTACTGAGCACTCAGCACCCTGAGTACTGAGCACCGAGCACACCGAGCAATGAGCACCCAGCACCCTGAGCACTGAGCACCCGGAGGACTGTGCACCCAGCACCCTGAGCACTGAGCACCGATCACCCTGAGCAGTGAGCACCCAGCACCCCGAGCACTGAGCACCCAGCACCCTGAGTACTGAGCACCCAGCACCCCGAGTACTGAGCACCCAGCACCCTGAGTACTGAGCACCCAGCACCCCGAGCACTGAGCACCCAGCACCCTGAGTACTGAGCACCCTGATTACTGAGCACTGAGCACCGAGCATCCTGAGTACTGAGCACCCAGCACGCCGAGCACTGAGCACCCAGCACCCTGAGCACTGAGCACCCAGCAACCTGAGGACTGAGCACCCAGCACCCTGAGTACTGAGCACCCAGCACCCTGAGTACTGAGTACCCAGCACCCTGAGCTCTGAGCACCCAGCACCCTGAGTACTGAGCACCGAGCACCCTGAGTACTGAGCAACCAGCACCCTTAGTACTGAGCACCCAGCACCCTGAGCACTGAGCACCCAGCACCCTGAGTACTGAGCACCCAGCACCACCCTCAGCACTGAGCACCCAGCACCCCGAGCACTGAGCACCCAGCACCCCGAGTACTGAGCACCCTGCACCCCTAGTACTGAGCACCGAGCACCCCGAGCACTGAGCACCCAGCACCCTGAGTACTGAGCACCCAGCACCCTGAGTACTGAGCACTGAGCACCCCGAGTACTGAGCACCCAGCACCCTGAGTACTGAGCACCCAGCACACCGAGCACTGAGCAGCCAGCAACCTGAGTACTGAGAACAGATCACCCTGAGTACTGAGCACCCTGCACCCTGAGTACTGAGCCCCCAGCACCCTGAGTACTGAGCACCCAGCACCCCGAGCACTGAGCACCCAGCACCCCGAGAATGAGCACCCAGCACCCTGAGTACTGAGAACCGAGCACCCTGATACTGATCACCCAGCACCCTGAGTACTGAGCCCTCAGCACCCTGAGTACTGAGCACCCAGCAACCCGAGCACTGAGCACCCAGCACCCTGAGAATGAGCACCCAGCACCATGAGTACTGAGCACCCAGCACCCTGAGTACTGAGCACTAAGCACCCAGAGCACTGAGCACCCAGCACCCCGAGCACGGAGCACCCAGGACCCCGAGCACTGAGAACTGAGCACCCAGCACCCTGAGTACTGAGCACCGAGATCCCCGAGCACTGAGCACACTGAGTACTGAGCACCCAGCACCCCGAGCACTGAGCACCCAGCACCCTGAGCACTGAGCACCCAGCACCATGAGCACGGAGCACCCCGAGGACTGAGCACCCAGCACCCTGAGCACTGAGCACCCAGCACCTTGAGTACTGAGCACCGAGCACCTCGAGCACTAAGCACCCAGCACACTGAGTACTGAGCACCCAGCACCCTGAGCACTGAGCACCCAGAACCCTGAGCACTGAGCACCCAGCACCCTGAGCACGGAGCACCCAGCACCCTGAGTACTGAGCACCCAACACCCAGAGTACTGAGCACCCAGCACCCTGAGCACTGAGCACCCAGCACCCTGAGTACTGAGCACCCAGCACCCTGAGTACTGAACACCCAGCACCCTGAGCACTGAGCATTGAGCACCCTGAGCACTGAGTACTGAGCACTGAGCACCCTGAGCACTGAGCACACAGCACCCCGAGTACTGAGCACCCAGCACCCCGAGCACTGAGCACCGAGCACCCCGAGCACTGAGCACTGAGCACCCTGAGCACTGAGCACCCAGCACCCTGAGTCCTGAGCAACCAGCAGCCTGAGCACTGAGCACCCAGCACCCTGAGCACTGAGCACTGAGCACCCAGCACCACAGCCCTGAGCACCCAGCACCCCGAGCACTGAGCACTGAGCACCCTGAGTACTGAGCACCAAGCACCCTGAGTACTGAGCACCCAGCACCCTGAGTACTGAGCACCCAGCACCCTGAGCACTGAGCACCCAGCACCCCGAGCACTGAGCACCCAGCACCCTGAGTACTGAGCACAGAGCACTCTGAGCACTGAGCACCCAGCACCCTGAGTACTGAGCACCCAGCACCCTGAGTCCTGAGCAACCAGCAGCCTGAGCACTGAGCACCCAGCACCCTGAGCACTGAGCACTGAGCACCCAGCACCACAGCCCTGAGCACCCAGCACCCCGAGCACTGAGCACCCAGCACCCTGAGCACTGAGCACCCAGCACCCTGAGTACTGAGCAACCAGCAACCTGAGTACTGAGCACCCAGCAACCTGAGTACTGAGCACTCAGCACCCTGAGTACTGAGCACCGAGCACACCGAGCAATGAGCACCCAGCACCCTGAGCACTGAGCACCCAGAGGACTGAGCACCCAGCACCCTGAGCACTGAGCACCGATCACCCTGAGCAGTGAGCACCCAGCACCCCGAGCACTGAGCACTCAGCACCCTGAGTACTGAGCACCCAGCACCCCGAGTACTGAGCACCCAGCACCCTGAGTACTGAGCACCCAGCACCCCGAGCACTGAGCACCCAGCACCCTGAGTACTGAGCACCCTGATTTCTGAGCACTGAGCACCGAGCATCCTGAGTACTGAGCACCCAGCACCCCGAGCACTGAGCACCCAGCACCCTGAGCACTGAGCACCCAGCACCCTGAGCACTGAGCACCCAGCACCCTGAGTACTGAGTACCCAGCACCCTGAGCTCTGAGCACACAGCACCCTGAGTACTGAGCACCGAGCACCCTGAGTACTGAGCACCCAGCACCCTTAGTACTGAGCACCCAGCACCCTGAGTACTGAGCACCCAGCACCCTGAGTACTGAGCACCCAGCACCACCCTCAGCACTGAGCACCCAGCACCCCGAGCACTGAGCACCCAGCTCCCTGAACACTGAGCACCCAGCACCCCGAGCACTTAGCACCCAGCACCCTGAGTATTGAGCACCCAGCACCCTGAGTACTGAGCACTGAGCACCCCGAGTACTGAGCACCCAGCACCCTGAGCACTGAGCACCCAGCAACCTGAGTACTGAGAACAGATCACCCTGAGTACTGAGCACCCAGCACCCTGAGTACTGAGCCCCCAGCACCCTGAGTACTGAGCACCCATCACCCCGAGCACTGAGCACCCAGCACCCCGAGAATGAGCACCCAGCACCCTGAGTACTGAGCACCCAGCACCCTGAGTACTGAGCACTAAGCACCCAGAGCACTGAGCACCCAGCACCCCGAGCACGGAGCACTGAGCACCCTGAGCACTGAGCACCCAGCACCACGAGTACTGAGCACCGAGCACCCTGAGTACTGAGCACCAAGCACCCCGAGTACTGAGCACTGAGCACCCTGAGTACTGAGCACCCAGCACACTGAGCACTGAGCACCCAGCACCCTGAGTACTGAGCACTGAGACCCCTGAGTACTGAGCACCGAGCACCCTGAGTACTGAGCACCCAGCACCCTGATCACTGAGCACGGAGCACCCCGAGGACTGAGCACCCAGCACCCTGAGCACTGAGCACCCAGCACCTTGAGTACTGAGCACCGAGCACAACGAGCACTGAGCACCCAGCACACTGAGTACTGAGCACCCAGCACCCTGAGCACTGAGCACCCAGCTCCCTGAGCACTGAGCACGCAGCACCCCGAGCACTGAGCACCCAGCACCCTGAGTACTGAGCACAGAGCACCCTGAGCACTGAGCACTGAGCACCCAGCACCCTGAGCACTGAGCACCCAGCACCACAGCCCTGAGCACCCAGCACCCCGAGCACTGAGCACCCAGCACCCTGAGCACTGAGCACCCAGCACCCTGAGTACTGAGCAACCAGCAACCTGAGTACTGAGCACCCAGCACCCTAAGTACTGAGCACTCAGCACCCTGAGTACTGAGCACCGAGCACACCGAGCAATGAGCACCCAGCACCCTGAGTACTGAGCACCCGGAGGACTGAGCACCCAGCACCCTGAGCACTGAGCACCGATCACCCTGAGCAGTGAGCACCCAGCACCCCGAGCACTGAGCACCCAGCACCCTGAGTACTGAGCACCCAGCACCCCGAGTACTGAGCACCCAGCACCCTGAGTACTGAGCACCCAGCACCCCGAGCACTGAGCACCCAGCACCCTGAGTACTGAGCACCCTGATTACTGAGCACTGAGCACCGAGCATCCTGAGTACTGAGCACCCAGCACGCCGAGCACTGAGCACCCAGCACCCTGAGCACTGAGCACCCAGCACCCGAGTACTAAGCACCCAGCACCCTGAGTACTGAGCACCCAGCACCCTGAGTACTGAGCACTGAGCACCCAGCACACCGAGCAATGAGCACCCAGCACCCTGAGCACTGAGCACCCAGCACCCGAGTACTGAGCACCCAGCACCCCGAGTACTGAGCACCCAGCACCCTGAGTACTGAGCACCCAGCACCCCGAGTACTGAGCACCCAGCACCCTGAGTACTGAGCACCCAGCACCCCGAGCACTGAGCACCCAGCACCCTAAGTACTGAGCACCCAGCACCCTGAGTACTGAGCACCCAGCACCCCGAGTACTGAGCACCCAGCACCCTGAGCACTGAGCACCCAGCACCCCGAGCACTGAGCACCCAGCACCCTGAGTACTGAGCACCCAGCACCCTGAGCACTGAGCACCCAGCACACTGAGCACTGAGCACCCAGCACCGTGAGCACTGAGCACCCAGCACCCTGATTAGTGAGCACCCAACGTACTGAGCACCGAGCACCCCGAGCACTGAGCACCCAGCACCCTGACTACTGAGCACCGATCACAACGAGCACTGAGCACACAGCACCCTGAGTACTGAGCTCCGAGCACCCGGAGCACTGAGCACCCAGCGGCCCGAGCACTGAGTACCCAGCACCCCGAGCACTGAGCACCGAGCACCCTGAGTACTGAGCACCCAGCACCCTGAGTACTGAGCACTCAGCACCCTGAGTACTGAGCACCCAGCACCCTGAGTACTGAGCACCCAGCACCCTGAGTACTGAGCACCCAGCACCCTGAGCACTGAGCACCCAGCACACTGAGCACTGATCACCCAGCACCCTGAGCACTGAGCACCCAGCACCCTGAGTACTGAGCACCCAGCACCCTGAGTACTGAGCACCCAGCACCCTGAGTACTGAGCACCCAGCACCCTGAGCACTGAGCATACAGCACCCCGAGCACTGAGCACCCAGCACCCTGAGTACTGAGCACCCAGCACCCTGAGCACTGAGCACCCAGCACCCTGAGTACTGAGCAACCAGCACCCTGAGCAATGAGTACCCAGCACCCTGAGCACTGAGCACCCAGCACCCTGAGCACTGAGCACACAGCACCTTGAGCACTGAGCACCCAGCACCCTGAGTACTGAGCACTGAGCACACAGCACCCCGAGCACTGAGCACCCAGCACCGTGAGTACTAAGCACCGAGCACCCTGAGTACTGAGCACCCAGCACCCTGAGCACTGAACACACAGCACCCTGAGTACTGAGCACCTCGAGCACTGAGCACCCAGCACCCTGAGTACTGAGCACTGAGCACCCCGAGCACTGAGCACCCAGCACACTGAGCACTGAGGACCCAGCACCCTGAGTACTGAGCACCCAGCGTACTGAGCACCGAGCACCCAGCACCCTGAGTACTGAGCACCCAGCACCCTGAGCACTGAGCACCCAACACCCTGAGTACTGAGCACTGAGCACCCCGAGTACTGAGCACCGGGCACCCCGAGCACTAAGCAACCAGCACCCCGAGCACCGAGCACCCAGCACCCTGAGCACTGAGCACCCAGCACAATGAGCACTGAGCACCCAGCACCCTGAGCACTGAGCACCCAGCACCCTGAGCACTGAGCACCCAGCACCCTGAGTACTGAGCACCCTGAGTACTGAGCACCGAGCACCCTGAGCACTGAGCACCCAGCACCCTGAGTACTGAACACCCAGAACCCTGAGCATTGAGCACCCTGAGTACTGAGCACCCAGCACCTTGAGCACTGAGCACCGAGCACCCAGAGTACTGAGCACCCAGCACCCTGAGTACTAAGCAACGAGCACCCTGAGTACTGAGCACCCAGCACCCTGAGCACTGAACACACAGCACCCTGAGTACTGAGCACCTCGAGCACTGAGCACCCAGCACACTGAGTACTGAGCACCGAGCACCCCGAGCACTGAGCACCCAGCACCGCGAGCACTGAGCACCCAGCACCCCGAGCACTGAGCACCCAGCACCCTGAGTACTGAGCACCCAGCACCCTGAGTACTGAGCACCCAGCACCCTGAGCACTGAGTACCCAGGACCCTGAGCACTGAGCACCCAGCACCCTGAGCACTGAGCACACAGCACCCTGAGCACTGAGTACCCAGCACCCTGAGTACTGAGCACTGAGCACCCAGCACCCCGAGCACTGAGCACCCAGCACCCTGAGTACTGAGCACTGAGCACCCAGCACTCCGAGCACTGAGCACCCAGCACCCTGAGCACTGAGCACCCAGCACCCGAGTACTAAGCACCCAGCACACTGAGTACTGAGCACCCAGCACCCTGAGTACTGAGCACTGAGCACCCAGCACCCCGAGCAATAAGCACCCAGCACCCTGAGCACTGAGCACCCAGCACCCGAGTACTGAGCACCCAGCACCCCGAGTACTGAGCACCCAGCACCCTGAGTACTGAGCACCCAGCACCCCGAGTACTGAGCACCCAGCACCCTGAGTACTGAGCACCCAGCACCCTGAGCACTGAGCACCCAGCACCCTAAGTACTGAGCACCCAGCACCCTGAGTACTGAGCACCCAGCACCCCGAGTACTGAGCACCCAGCACCCTGAGCACTGAGCACCCAGCACCCCGAGCACTGAGCACCCAGCACCCTGAGTACTGAGCACCCAGCACCCTGAGAACTGAGCACCCAGCACACTGAGCACTGAGCACCCAGCACCCTGAGCACTGAGCACCCAGCACCCTTAGTAGTGAGCACCCAACGTACTGAGCACCGAGCACCCCGAGCACTGAGCACCCAGCACCCTGACTACTGAGCACCGATCACAACGAGCACTGAGCACACAGCACCCTGAGTACTGAGCTCCGAGCACCCGGAGCACTGAGGACCCAGCACCCTGAGCACTGAGCACCCAGCACCCTGAGTACTGAGCACCCAGCACCCCGAGCACTGAGCACCCAGCACCCTGAGCACTGAGCACCCAGCACACTGAGCACTGATCACCCAGCACCCTGAGCACTGAGCACCCAGCACCCTGAGTACTGAGCACTCAGCACCCTGAGTACTGAGCACCGAGCACCCCGAGCACTGAGCACCCAGCACCCTGAGCACTGAGCACCCTGAGGACTGAGCACCCAGCACCCTGAGCACTGAGCACCCAGCACCCTGAGTACTGAGCACCGATCACCCTGAGCACTGAGCACCCGAACCCCGAGCACTGAGCACCCAGCACCCTGAGTACTGAGCACCCAGCACGCTGAGTACTGAGCACCCAGCACCCCGAGTACTGAGCACCCAGCAACCTGAGTACTGAGCACCCAGCACCCTGATCACTGAGCACCCAGCACCCTGAGCACTGAGCACCCAGCACCTTGAGTACTGAGCACCCAGCACCCTGAGTACTGAACACCCAGCACCCTGAACACTGAGCACTGAGCACCCTGAGCACTGAGTACTGAGCACCGAGCGCCCCGAGAACTGAGCACCCAGCACCCGGAGTACTGAGCACCCAGCACCCTGACTACTGAGCACAGAGCACCCCGAGCACTGAGCACCCAGCAAACTGAGCACTGAGCACCCAGCACCCTGAGTACTGAGCACTGAGCACCCAGCACCCCGAGCACTGAGCACACAGCACGCTGAGTACTGAGCACTGAGCACCCAGCACCCCGAGCACTGAGCACCCAGCACCCTGAGTACTGAGCACCCAGCACCCTGAGTACTGAGCACCCAGCACCCTGAGCACTGAGTACCCAGGACCCTGAGCACTGAGCACCCAGCACCCTGAGCACTGAGCACACAGCACCCTGAGCACTGAGTACCCAGCACCCTGAGTACTGAGCACTGAGCACCCAGCACCCCGAGCACTGAGCACCCAGCACTCTGAGTACTGAGCACTGAGCACCCAGCACTCCGAGCACTGAGCACCCAGCACCCTGAGCACTGAGCACCCAGCACCCGAGTACTAAGCACCCAGCACACTGAGTACTGAGCACCCAGCACCCTGAGTACTGAGCACTGAGCACCCAGCACCCCGAGCAATAAGCACCCAGCACCCTGAGCACTGAGCACCCAGCACCCGAGTACTGAGCACCCAGCACCCCGAGTACTGAGCACCCAGCACCCTGAGTACTGAGCACCCAGCACCCCGAGTACTGAGCACCCAGCACCCTGAGTACTGAGCACCCAGCACCCTGAGCACTGAGCACCCAGCACCCTAAGTACTGAGCACCCAGCACCCTGAGTACTGAGCACCCAGCACCCCGAGTACTGAGCACCCAGCACCCTGAGCACTGAGCACCCAGCACCCCGAGCACTGAGCACCCAGCACCCTGAGTACTGAGCACCCAGCACCCTGAGAACTGAGCACCCAGCACACTGAGCACTGAGCACCCAGCACCCTGAGCACTGAGCACCCAGCACCCTTAGTAGTGAGCACCCAACGTACTGAGCACCGAGCACCCCGAGCACTGAGCACCCAGCACCCTGACTACTGAGCACCGATCACAACGAGCACTGAGCACACAGCACCCTGAGTACTGAGCTCCGAGCACCCGGAGCACTGAGGACCCAGCACCCTGAGCACTGAGCACCCAGCACCCTGAGTACTGAGCACCCAGCACCCCGAGCACTGAGCACCCAGCACCCTGAGCACTGAGCACCCAGCACACTGAGCACTGATCACCCAGCACCCTGAGCACTGAGCACCCAGCACCCTGAGTACTGAGCACTCAGCACCCTGAGTACTGAGCACCGAGCACCCCGAGCACTGAGCACCCAGCACCCTGAGCACTGAGCACCCTGAGGACTGAGCACCCAGCACCCTGAGCACTGAGCACCCAGCACCCTGAGTACTGAGCACCGATCACCCTGAGCACTGAGCACCCGAACCCCGAGCACTGAGCACCCAGCACCCTGAGTACTGAGCACCCAGCACGCTGAGTACTGAGCACCCAGCACCCCGAGTACTGAGCACCCAGCAACCTGAGTACTGAGCACCCAGCACCCTGATCACTGAGCACCCAGCACCCTGAGCACTGAGCACCCAGCACCTTGAGTACTGAGCACCCAGCACCCTGAGTACTGAACACCCAGCACCCTGAACACTGAGCACTGAGCACCCTGAGCACTGAGTACTGAGCACCGAGCGCCCCGAGAACTGAGCACCCAGCACCCGGAGTACTGAGCACCCAGCACCCTGACTACTGAGCACAGAGCACCCCGAGCACTGAGCACCAAGCAAACTGAGCACTGAGCACCCAGCACCCTGAGTACTGAGCACTGAGCACCCAGCACCCCGAGCACTGAGCACACAGCACGCTGAGTACTGAGCACTGAGCACCCAGCACCCCGAGCACTGAGCACCCAGCACCCTGAGTACTAAGCACCGAGCACCCTGAGTACTGAGCACCCAGCAACCTGAGCACTGAACAGACAGCACCCTGAGTACTGAGCACCTCAAGCACTGAGCACAAAGCGCCCTGAGTACTGACCACCAAGAACCCCGAGCACTGAGCACCCAGCACACCGAGCACTGAGCACCCAGCACCCCGAGCACTGAGCACCCAGCACCCTGAGTACTGAGCACCCAGCACCCTGAGTACTGAGCACCCAGCGCCCTGAGCACTGAGCACCCAGCACCCTGAGCACTGAGCACCCAGCACCCTGAGCACTGAGCACCCAGCACCCTGAGTACTGAGCACTGAGCACCCAGCACCCCGAGCACTGAGCACCTAGCACCCTGAGTACTAAGCACCCAGCACCCTGAGTACTGAGCACCCAGCACCCTGAGTACTGAGCACCCAGCGTACTCAGCACCGAGCACCCCGAGCACTGAGCACCCAGCACCCTGAGTACTGAGCACCCAGCACCCCGAGCACTGAGCACCCAGCACCCTGAGTACTGAGCACCGAGCACCCTGAGTACTGAGCACCCAGCACCCTGAGTACTGAGCACCCAGCACCCTGAGTACTGAGCACCCAGCGTACTGAGCACCTAGCACCCAGCACCCAGAGTACTGAGCAACCAGCACCCTGAGCACTGAGCACCCAGCACCCTGAGTACTGAGCACCCAGCACCCTGAGCACTGAGCACCCAGCACCCTGAGCACTGAGCACCCAGCACCCTGAGCACTGAGCACCCAGCACCCTGAGCACTGAGCACCCAGCACCCTGAGCACTGAGCACCCAGTACCCTGAGTAATGAGCACCCAACGTACTGAGCACCGAGCACCCTGAGCACTGAGCACCCAGCACCCTGAGTACTGAGCACCCAGCACCCTGAGCAATGAACACCCTGAGTACTGAGCACCCAGCACTTTGAGCACTGAGCACCGAGCACCCCGAGCACTGAGCACCCAGCACCCGGAGTACTGAGCACCCAGCACCCTGAGTACTGAGCACCCAGCACCCTGAGCACTGAGCACCCAGCACCCCGAGCACTGAGCACCCAGCACCCTGAGTACTGAGCACAGAGCACTCTGAGCACTGAGCACCCAGCACCCTGAGTACTGAGCACCCAGCACCCTGAGTCCTGAGCAACCAGCAGCCTGAGCACTGAGCACCCAGCACCCTGAGCACTGAGCACTGAGCACCCAGCACCACAGCCCTGAGCACCCAGCACCCCGAGCACTGAGCACCCAGCACCCTGAGCACTGAGCACCCAGCACCCTGAGTACTGAGCAACCAGCAACCTGAGTACTGAGCACCCAGCAACCTGAATACTGAGCACTCAGCACCCTGAGTACTGAGCACCGAGCACACCGAGCAATGAGCACCCAGCACCCTGAGCACTGAGCACCCGGAGGACTGAGCACCCAGCACCCTGAGCACTGAGCACCGATCACCCTGAGCAGTGAGCACCCAGCACCCCGAGCACTGAGCACTCAGCTCCCTGAGTACTGAGCACCCAGCACCCCGAGTACTGAGCACCCAGCACCCTGAGTACTGAGCACCCAGCACCCCGAGCACTGAGCACCCAGCACCCTGAGTACTGAGCACCCTGATTTCTGAGCACTGAGCACCGAGCATCCTGAGTACTGAGCACCCAGCACCCCGAGCACTGTGCACCCAGCACCCTGAGCACTGAGCACCCAGCACCCTGAGCACTGAGCACCCAGCACCCTGAGTACTGAGTACCCAGCACCCTGAGCTCTGAGCACCCAGCACCCTGAGTACTGAGCACCGAGCACCCTGAGTACTGAGCACCCAGCACCCTTAGTACTGAGCACCCAGCACCCTGAGTACTGAGCACCCAGCACCCTGAGTACTGAGCACCCAGCACCACCCTCAGCACTGAGCACCCAGCACCCCGAGCACTGAGCACCCAGCTCCCTGAACACTGAGCACCCAGCACCCCGAGCACTTAGCACCCAGCACCCTGAGTATTGAGCACCCAGCACCCTGAGTACTGAGCACTGAGCACCCCGAGTACTGAGCACCCAGCACCCTGAGCACTGAGCACCCAGCAACCTGAGTACTGAGAACAGATCACCCTGAGTACTGAGCACCCAGCACCCTGAGTACTGAGCCCCCAGCACCCTGAGTACTGAGCACCCATCACCCCGAGCACTGAGCACCCAGCACCCCGAGAATGAGCACCCAGCACCCTGAGTACTGAGCACCCAGCACCCTGAGTACTGAGCACTAAGCACCCAGAGCACTGAGCACCCAGCACCCCGAGCACGGAGCACTGAGCACCCTGAGCACTGAGCACCCAGCACCACGAGTACTGAGCACCGAGCACCCTGAGTACTGAGCACCAAGCACCCCGAGTACTGAGCACTGAGCACCCTGAGTACTGAGCACCCAGCACACTGAGCACTGAGCACCCAGCACCCTGAGTACTGAGCACTGAGACCCCTGAGTACTGAGCACCGAGCACCCTGAGTACTGAGCACCCAGCACCCTGATCACTGAGCACGGAGCACCCCGAGGACTGAGCACCCAGCACCCTGAGCACTGAGCACCCAGCACCTTGAGTACTGAGCACCGAGCACAACGAGCACTGAGCACCCAGCACACTGAGTACTGAGCACCCAGCACCCTGAGCACTGAGCACCCAGCTCCCTGAGCACTGAGCACGCAGCACCCCGAGCACTGAGCACCCAGCACCCTGAGTACTGAGCACAGAGCACCCTGAGCACTGAGCACTGAGCACCCAGCACCCTGAGCACTGAGCACCCAGCACCACAGCCCTGAGCACCCAGCACCCCGAGCACTGAGCACCCAGCACCCTGAGCACTGAGCACCCAGCACCCTGAGTACTGAGCAACCAGCAACCTGAGTACTGAGCACCCAGCACCCTAAGTACTGAGCACTCAGCACCCTGAGTACTGAGCACCGAGCACACCGAGCAATGAGCACCCAGCACCCTGAGTACTGAGCACCCGGAGGACTGAGCACCCAGCACCCTGAGCACTGAGCACCGATCACCCTGAGCAGTGAGCACCCAGCACCCCGAGCACTGAGCACCCAGCACCCTGAGTACTGAGCACCCAGCACCCCGAGTACTGAGCACCCAGCACCCTGAGTACTGAGCACCCAGCACCCTGAGTACTGAGCACCCTGATTACTGAGCACTGAGCACCGAGCATCCTGAGTACTGAGCACCCAGCACGCCGAGCACTGAGCACCCAGCACCCTGAGCACTGAGCACCCAGCACCCTGAGCACTGAGCACCCAGCACCCTGAGTACTGAGCACCCAGCACCCTGAGTACTGAGTACCCAGCACCCTGAGCTCTGAGCACCCAGCACCCTGAGTACTGAGCACCGAGCACCCTGAGTACTGAGCACCCACCCCCCTTAGTACTGAGCACCCAGCACCCTGAGCACTGAGCACCCAGCACCCTGAATACTGAGCACCCAGCACCACCCTCAGCACTGAGCACCCAGCACCCCGAGCACTGAGCACCCAGCACCCTGAGCACTGAGCACCCTGATTACTGAGCACTGAGCACCGAGCATCCTGAGTACTGAGCACCCAGCACCCCGAGCACTGAGCACCCAGCACCCTGAGCACTGAGCACCCAGCACCCTGAGCACTGAGCACCCAGCACCCTGAGTACTGAGCACTCAGCACCCTGAGTACTGAGTACCCAGCACCCTGAGCTCTGAGCACCCAGCACCCTGAGTACTGAGCACCCAGCACCCTGAGTACTGAGCACCCAGCACCCTGAGTACTGAGCCCCTAGAACCCTGAGAATGAGCACGCAGCACCATGAGTACTGAGCACCCAGCACCTGGAGTACTGAGCACTAAGCACCCAGAGCACTGAGAACCCAGCACCCCGAGCACGGAGCACCCAGGACCGCGAGCACTGAATACTGAGCACCCAGCACCCTGAGTACTGAGCACCGAGCTCCCCGAGCACTGAGCACCCTGAGTACTGAGCACCCAGCACCCCGATCACTGAGCACCCAGCACCCTGAGCACTGAGCACCCAGCACCCTGAGCACTGAGCACCCAGCACCCTGAGTACTGAGCACCCAGCATGCTGAGTACTGAGCACCCAGCACCCTGTGTACTGAGCACTGAGCACCCAGCACCCCGAGCACTGAGCACCCAGCACCCTGTGTACTGAGCACTGAGCACCCTGAGTACTAAGCACCCAGCACCCTGAGTACTGAGCACCCAGGACCCTGAGCACTGAGCACCGAGCACCCCGAGCACTGAGCACCCAGCACCCTGAGAACTCAGCACCCAGCACCCCGAGCACTGAGCACCCAGCACCCTGAGCACTGAGCACCCAGCACCCTGAGCACGGAGCACCCCGAGGACTGAGCACCCAGCACCCTGAGCACTGAGCACCCAGCACCATGTGTACTGAGCACCGAGCACCCCGAGCACTAAGCACCCAGCACCCTGAGTACTGAGCACCCAGCACCCTGAGCACTGAGCACCCAGCACCCTGAGCACTGAGCACCCAGCACCCTGAGCACTGAGCACCCAGCACCCTGAGCACTGAGCACCCAGCACCCTGAGCACTGAGCACCCAGTACCCTGAGTAATGAGCACCCAACGTACTGAGCACCGAGCACCCTGAGCACTGAGCACCCAGCACCCTGAGTACTGAGCACCCAGCACCCTGAGCAATGAACACCCTGAGTACTGAGCACCCAGCACTTTGAGCACTGAGCACCGAGCACCCCGAGCACTGAGCACCCAGCACCCGGAGTACTGAGCACCCAGCACCCTGAGTACTGAGCACCCAGCACCCTGAGCACTGAGCACCCAGCACCCCGAGCACTGAGCACCCAGCACCCTGAGTACTGAGCACAGAGCACTCTGAGCACTGAGCACCCAGCACCCTGAGTACTGAGCACCCAGCACCCTGAGTCCTGAGCAACCAGCAGCCTGAGCACTGAGCACCCAGCACCCTGAGCACTGAGCACTGAGCACCCAGCACCACAGCCCTGAGCACCCAGCACCCCGAGCACTGAGCACCCAGCACCCTGAGCACTGAGCACCCAGCACCCTGAGTACTGAGCAACCAGCAACCTGAGTACTGAGCACCCAGCAACCTGAGTACTGAGCACTCAGCACCCTGAGTACTGAGCACCGAGCACACCGAGCAATGAGCACCCAGCACCCTGAGCACTGAGCACCCGGAGGACTGAGCACCCAGCACCCTGAGCACTGAGCACCGATCACCCTGAGCAGTGAGCACCCAGCACCCCGAGCACTGAGCACTCAGCACCCTGAGTACTGAGCACACAGCACCCCGAGTACTGAGCACCCAGCACCCTGAGTACTGAGCACCCAGCACCCCGAGCACTGAGCACCCAGCACCCTGAGTACTGAGCACCCTGATTTCTGAGCACTGAGCACCGAGCATCCTGAGTACTGAGCACCCAGCACCCCGAGCACTGTGCACCCAGCACCCTGAGCACTGAGCACCCAGCACCCTGAGCACTGAGCACCCAGCACCCTGAGTACTGAGTACCCAGCACCCTGAGCTCTGAGCACCCAGCACCCTGAGTACTGAGCACCGAGCACCCTGAGTACTGAGCACCCAGCACCCTTAGTACTGAGCACCCAGCACCCTGAGTACTGAGCACCCAGCACCCTGAGTACTGAGCACCCAGCACCACCCTCAGCACTGAGCACCCAGCACCCCGAGCACTGAGCACCCAGCTCCCTGAACACTGAGCACCCAGCACCCCGAGCACTTAGCACCCAGCACCCTGAGTATTGAGCACCCAGCACCCTGAGTACTGAGCACTGAGCACCCCGAGTACTGAGCACCCAGCACCCTGAGCACTGAGCACCCAGCAACCTGAGTACTGAGAACAGATCACCCTGAGTACTGAGCACCCAGCACCCTGAGTACTGAGCCCCCAGCACCCTGAGTACTGAGCACCCATCACCCCGAGCACTGAGCACCCAGCACCCCGAGAATGAGCACCCAGCACCCTGAGTACTGAGCACCCAGCACCCTGAGTACTGAGCACTAAGCACCCAGAGCACTGAGCACCCAGCACCCCGAGCACGGAGCACTGAGCACCCTGAGCACTGAGCACCCAGCACCACGAGTACTGAGCACCGAGCACCCTGAGTACTGAGCACCAAGCACCCCGAGTACTGAGCACTGAGCACCCTGAGTACTGAGCACCCAGCACACTGAGCACTGAGCACCCAGCACCCTGAGTACTGAGCACTGAGACCCCTGAGTACTGAGCACCGAGCACCCTGAGTACTGAGCACCCAGCACCCTGATCACTGAGCACGGAGCACCCCGAGGACTGAGCACCCAGCACCCTGAGCACTGAGCACCCAGCACCTTGAGTACTGAGCACCGAGCACAACGAGCACTGAGCACCCAGCACACTGAGTACTGAGCACCCAGCACCCTGAGCACTGAGCACCCAGCTCCCTGAGCACTGAGCACGCAGCACCCCGAGCACTGAGCACCCAGCACCCTGAGTACTGAGCACAGAGCACCCTGAGCACTGAGCACTGAGCACCCAGCACCCTGAGCACTGAGCACCCAGCACCACAGCCCTGAGCACCCAGCACCCCGAGCACTGAGCACCCAGCACCCTGAGCACTGAGCACCCAGCACCCTGAGTACTGAGCAACCAGCAACCTGAGTACTGAGCACCCAGCACCCTAAGTACTGAGCACTCAGCACCCTGAGTACTGAGCACCGAGCACACCGAGCAATGAGCACCCAGCACCCTGAGTACTGAGCACCCGGAGGACTGAGCACCCAGCACCCTGAGCACTGAGCACCGATCACCCTGAGCAGTGAGCACCCAGCACCCCGAGCACTGAGCACCCAGCACCCTGAGTACTGAGCACCCAGCACCCCGAGTACTGAGCACCCAGCACCCTGAGTACTGAGCACCCAGCACCCTGAGTACTGAGCACCCTGATAACTGAGCACTGAGCACCGAGCATCCTGAGTACTGAGCACCCAGCACGCCGAGCACTGAGCACCCAGCACCCTGAGCACTGAGCACCCAGCACCCTGAGCACTGAGCACCCAGCACCCTGAGTACTGAGCACCCAGCACCCTGAGTACTGAGTACCCAGCACCCTGAGCTCTGAGCACCCAGCACCCTGAGTACTGAGCACCGAGCACCCTGAGTACTGAGCACCCACCCCCCTTAGTACTGAGCACCCAGCACCCTGAGCACTGAGCACCCAGCACCCTGAGTACTGAGCACCCAGCACCACCCTCAGCACTGAGCACCCAGCACCCCGAGCACTGAGCACCCAGCACCCTGAGCACTGAGCACCCTGATTACTGAGCACTGAGCACCGAGCATCCTGAGTACTGAGCACCCAGCACCCCGAGCACTGAGCACCCAGCACCCTGAGCACTGAGCACCCAGCACCCTGAGCACTGAGCACCCAGCACCCTGAGTACTGAGCACTCAGCACCCTGAGTACTGAGTACCCAGCACCCTGAGCTCTGAGCACCCAGCACCCTGAGTACTGAGCACCCAGCACCCTGAGTACTGAGCACCCAGCACCCTGAGTACTGAGCCCCTAGAACCCTGAGAATGAGCACGCAGCACCATGAGTACTGAGCACCCAGCACCTGGAGTACTGAGCACTAAGCACCCAGAGCACTGAGAACCCAGCACCCCGAGCACGGAGCACCCAGGACCGCGAGCACTGAATACTGAGCACCCAGGACCCTGAGCACTGAGCACCGAGCACCCCGAGCACTGAGCACCCAGCACCCTGAGAACTCAGCACCCAGCACCCCGAGCACTGAGCACCCAGCACCCTGAGCACTGAGCACCCAGCACCCTGAGCACGGAGCACCCCGAGGACTGAGCACCCAGCACCCTGAGCACTGAGCACCCAGCACCATGTGTACTGAGCACCGAGCACCCCGAGCACTAAGCACCCAGCACCCTGAGTACTGAGCACCCAGCACCCTGAGCACTGAGCACATAGCACCCTGAGCACTGAGCAGCCAGCACCCCGAGCACGGAGCACCCAGCACCCTGAGTACTGAGCACCCAACACCCAGAGTACTGAGCACCCAGCACCCTGAGCACTGAGCACCCAGCACTCCGAGTACTGAGCACCCAGCACCCTGAGTACTGAGCACCCAGCACCCTGAGCACTGAGCACCCGGAGGACTGAGCACCCAGCACCCTGAGCACTGAGCACCGATCACCCTGAGCACTGAGCACCCAGCACCCCGAGCACTGAGCACCCAGCACCCTGAGCACTGAGCACCCAGCACCCCGAGTACTGAGCACCCAGCACCCTGAGTACTGAGCACCCAGCACCTTGAGCACTGTGCACCCGGAGGACTGAGCACCCAGCACCCTGAGCACTGAGCACTGATCACCCTGAGCACTGAGCACCCAGCACCCCGAGTACTGAGCACCCAGCACCCTGAGTACTGAGCACCCAGCACCCTGAGCACTGAGCACCCGGAGGACTGAGCACCCAGCACCCTGAGTACTGAGCACCCAGCACCCCGAGTACTGAGCACCCAGCACCCTGAGTACTGAGCACCCAGCACCCCGAGCACTGAGCACCCAGCACCCTGAGTACTGAGCACCCTGAGTACTGAGCACTGAGCACCGAGCACCCTGAGGACTGAGCACCCAGGACCCGGAGCACTGAGCACCCAGCACCCTGAGTAGTTAGCACAGATCACCCTGATCACTGAGCACCCAGCACCCCGAGCACAGAGCACCCAGCACCCTGAGTACTGAGCACCCAGCACCCTGAGCACTGAGCACCGAGCACCCTGAGTACTGAACACCCAGCACCCTGAGCACTGAGCACTGAGCACCCAGCACCCTGAGCACTGAGCACTGAGCACCCAGCACCCCGAGCACTGAGCACCCAGCACCCTGAGCACCCAGCACCCTGAGCACTGAGCACCCTGAGCACTGAGCACCCTGAGCACTGAGCACTGAGCACCCAGCACCCTGAGTACTGAGCACCCAACACTCTGAGCACTGAGCACCCAGCACCCTGAGTACTGAGCACCGCGCACCCTGAGTACTGAGCACCCAGCACCCTTAGTACTGAGCACCCAGCACCCTGAGCACTGAGCACCCAGCACCCTGAGTACTGAGCACCCAGCACCACCCTCAGCACTGAGCACCAAGCACCCCGAGCACTGAGCACCCAGCACCCTGAGGACTGAGCACCCAGCACCCTGAGTACTGAGCACCCAGCACCCCGAGTACTGAGCACCGAGCACCCCGAGCACTGAGCACCCAGCACCCTGAGTACTGAGCACCCAGCACCCTGAGTACTGAGCACTGAGCACCCCGAGTACTGAGCACCCAGAACCCCGAGCACTGAGCACCCAGCACCCTGAGTACTGAGAATCGAGCACCCTGAGTACTGAGCACCCAGCACCCTGAGTACTGAGCCCCTAGCACCCTGAGAATGAGCACCCAGCACCCTGAGTACTGAGCACTAAGCACCCAGAGCACTGAGCACCCAGCACCCTGAGCACGGAGCACCCAGGACCCCAGCACTGAGAACTGAGCACCCAGCACCCTGAGTAATGAGCACCGAGCTCCCTGAGCACTGAGCACCCTGAGTACTAAGCACCCAGCACCCCAATCACTGAGCAACCAGCACCCTGAGCAGTGTGACACCAGCACCCTGAGCACTGAGCACCCAGCACCCTGAGTATTGAGCACCCAGCACGCTGAGTACTGAGCACCCAGCACCCCGAGCACTGAGCACCCAGCACCCTGAGTACTGAGCACTGAGCACCCAGCACCCCGAGCACTGAGCAACCAGCACCCTGTGTACTGATCACTGAGCACCCTGAGTACTAAGCACCCAGCACCATGAGTACTGAGCACCCAGGACCCTGAGCACTGAGCACCGAGCACCGCGAGCACTGAGCACCCAGCACCCTGAGCACTCAGCACCCAGCACCCCGAGCAGTGAGCACCCAGCACCCTGAGCACTGAGCACCCAGCACCCTGAGCACCCCGAGGACTGAGCACCCAGCACCCTGAGCACTGAGCACCCAGCACCTTGAGTACTGAGCACCGAGCACCCCGAGCACTAAGCACCCAGCACCCTGAGTACAGAGCACCCAGCACCCTGAGCACTGAGCACCCAGCACCCTGAGCACTGAGCACCCAGCACCCCGAGCACGGAGCACCCAGCACCCTGAGTACTGAGCACCCAACACCCAGAGTACTGAGCACCCAGCACCCTGAGCACTGAGCACTCAGCACCCTGAGTACTGAGCACCCAGCACACTGAGTACTGAGCACCCAGCACCCTGAGCACAGAGCACCGATCACCCTGAGCACTGAGCACCCAGCACCCCGAGCACTGAGCACCCAGCACACTGAGTACTGAGCACCCAGCACCCCGAGTACTGAGCACCCAGCATCCTGAGTACTGAGCACCCAGCACCCCGAGCACTGAGCACTCAGCACCCTGAGTACTGAGCACCCTGAGTACTGAGCACTGAGCACCGAGCACCCTGAGTACTGAGCACCCTGAGGACTGAGCACCCAGCACCCTGAGCACTGAGCACCCAGCACCCTGAGTACTGAGCACTGATCACCCTGAGCACTGAGCACCCAGCACCCCGAGCACTGAGCACCCAGGACCCTGAGTACTGAGCACCCAGCACCCTGAGCACTGAGCACCGAGCACCCTGAGTACTGAACACCCAGCACCCTGAGCACTGAGCACTGAGCACCCAGCACCCTGAGCACTGAGCAATGAGCACCCAGCACCCGAGCACTGAGCACCCAACACCCTGAGCACCCAGCACCCTGAGCACTGAGCACCCTGAGCACTGAGCACTCTGAGCACTGAGCAACCAGCACCCTGAGTACTGAGCACCCAACACTCTGAGCACTGAGAACCCAGCACGCTGAGTACTGAGCACTGTGCACACAGCACCCTGAGTACTGAGCACCTAGCACCCCGAGCACTGAGCACCCAGCACCCCGAGCACTGCGCACTGAGCACACTGAGCACTGAGCACCCAGCACCCCGAGTACTGAGCACTGAGCACCCTGAGTACTGAGCAACCAGCACCCCTAGTACTGAGCACTGAGCACCCTGAGTACTGAGCACCCAGCACCCTGAGCACTGAGAACCCTGAGTACTGAGCACCGAGCACCCTGAGTACTGAGCACCCAGCACCCTGAGTACTGAGCACGGAGCACCCCGAGGACTGAGCACCCAGCACCCTGAGCTCTGAGCACCCAGCACCTTGAGTACTGAGCACCGAGCACCCCGAGCACTGAGCACCCAGCACCCTGAATACTGAGCACCCAGCACCCTGAGCACTGAGCACCCAGCACCCCGAGCACTGAGCACACAGCACCCTGAGCACTGAGCACCCAGCACCCTGAGTACTGAGCACCCAACACCGAGAGTACTGAGCACACAGCACCCTGAGCACTGAGCACCCAGCACCCTGAGTACTGAGCAACCAGCACCCTGAGTACTGACCACCCAGCACCCTGAACACTGAGCACTGAGCACCCAACACCCTGAGCACTGAGCACTGAGCACCCAGCACCCCGAGCACTGAGCACCGAGCACCCCGAGCACTGAGCACCCAGCACCCTGAGCACTGAGCACCCTGAGGACTGAGCACCCAGCACCCTGAGCAGTGAGCACCCAGCACGCTGAGTACTGAGCAACGATCACCCTGAGCACTGAGCACCCAGGACCCCGAGCACTGAGCACCCAGCACCCTGAGTACAGAGCACACAGCACCCCGAGTACTGAGCACCCAGCACCACGAGCACTGAGCACCCAGCACCCTGAGTACTGAGCACCCTGAGTACTGAGCACCCATCACCCTGAGCACTGAGCACCCAGCACCCTGAGTACTGAGCACCCAGCACCCTGAGCACTGAGCACCCAGCACCCTGAGCACTGAGCACCCGGAGGACTGTGCACCCAGCACCCTGAGCACTGAGCACCGATCACCCTGAGCAGTGAGCACCCAGCACCCCGAGCACTGAGCACCCAGCACCCTGAGTACTGAGCACCCAGCACCCCGAGTACTGAGCACCCAGCACCCTGAGTACTGAGCACCCAGCACCCCGAGCACTGAGCACCCAGCACCCTGAGTACTGAGCACCCTGATTACTGAGCACTGAGCACCGAGCATCCTGAGTACTGAGCACCCAGCACGCCGAGCACTGAGCACCCAGCACCCTGAGCACTGAGCACCCAGCACCCTGAGGACTGAGCACCCAGCACCCTGAGTACTGAGCACCCAGCACCCTGAGTACTGAGTACCCAGCACCCTGAGCTCTGAGCACCCAGCACCCTGAGTACTGAGCACCGAGCACCCTGAGTACTGAGCAACCAGCACCCTTAGTACTGAGCACCCAGCACCCTGAGCACTGAGCACCCAGCACCCTGAGTACTGAGCACCCAGCACCACCCTCAGCACTGAGCACCCAGCACCCCGAGCACTGAGCACCCAGCACCCCGAGTACTGAGCACCCTGCACCCCTAGTACTGAGCACCGAGCACCCCGAGCACTGAGCACCCAGCACCCTGAGTACTGAGCACCCAGCACCCTGAATACTGAGCACTGAGCACCCCGAGTACTGAGCACCCAGCACCCTGAGTACTGAGCACCCAGCACACCGAGCACTGAGCAGCCAGCAACCTGAGTACTGAGAACAGATCACCCTGAGTACTGAGCACCCTGCACCCTGAGTACTGAGCCCCCAGCACCCTGAGTACTGAGCACCCAGCACCCCGAGCACTGAGCACCCAGCACCCCGAGAATGAGCACCCAGCACCCTGAGTACTGAGAACCGAGCACCCTGATACTGATCACCCAGCACCCTGAGTACTGAGCCCTCAGCACCCTGAGTACTGAGCACCCAGCAACCCGAGCACTGAGCACCCAGCACCCTGAGAATGAGCACCCAGCACCATGAGTACTGAGCACCCAGCACCCTGAGTACTGAGCACTAAGCACCCAGAGCACTGAGCACCCAGCACCCCGAGCACGGAGCACCCAGGACCCCGAGCACTGAGAACTGAGCACCCAGCACCCTGAGTACTGAGCACCGAGATCCCCGAGCACTGAGCACACTGAGTACTGAGCACCCAGCACCCCGAGCACTGAGCACCCAGCACCCTGAGCACTGAGCACCCAGCACCATGAGCACGGAGCACCCCGAGGACTGAGCACCCAGCACCCTGAGCACTGAGCACCCAGCACCTTGAGTACTGAGCACCGAGCACCTCGAGCACTAAGCACCCAGCACACTGAGTACTGAGCACCCAGCACCCTGAGCACTGAGCACCCAGAACCCTGAGCACTGAGCACCCAGCACCCTGAGCACGGAGCACCCAGCACCCTGAGTACTGAGCACCCAACACCCAGAGTACTGAGCACCCAGCACCCTGAGCACTGAGCACCCAGCACCCTGAGTACTGAGCACCCAGCACCCTGAGTACTGAACACCCAGCACCCTGAGCACTGAGCATTGAGCACCCTGAGCACTGAGTACTGAGCACTGAGCACCCTGAGCACTGAGCACACAGCACCCCGAGTACTGAGCACCCAGCACCCCGAGCACTGAGCACCGAGCACCCCGAGCACTGAGCACTGAGCACCCTGAGCACTGAGCACCCAGCACCCTGAGTCCTGAGCAACCAGCAGCCTGAGCACTGAGCACCCAGCACCCTGAGCACTGAGCACTGAGCACCCAGCACCACAGCCCTGAGCACCCAGCACCCCGAGCACTGAGCACTGAGCACCCTGAGTACTGAGCACCAAGCACCCTGAGTACTGAGCACCCAGCACCCTGAGTACTGAGCACCCAGCACCCTGAGCACTGAGCACCCAGCACCCCGAGCACTGAGCACCCAGCACCCTGAGTACTGAGCACAGAGCACTCTGAGCACTGAGCACCCAGCACCCTGAGTACTGAGCACCCAGCACCCTGAGTCCTGAGCAACCAGCAGCCTGAGCACTGAGCACCCAGCACCCTGAGCACTGAGCACTGAGCACCCAGCACCACAGCCCTGAGCACCCAGCACCCCGAGCACTGAGCACCCAGCACCCTGAGCACTGAGCACCCAGCACCCTGAGTACTGAGCAACCAGCAACCTGAGTACTGAGCACCCAGCAACCTGAGTACTGAGCACTCAGCACCCTGAGTACTGAGCACCGAGCACACCGAGCAATGAGCACCCAGCACCCTGAGCACTGAGCACCCGGAGGACTGAGCACCCAGCACCCTGAGCACTGAGCACCGATCACCCTGAGCAGTGAGCACCCAGCACCCCGAGCACTGAGCACTCAGCACCCTGAGTACTGAGCACCCAGCACCCCGAGTACTGAGCACCCAGCACCCTGAGTACTGAGCACCCAGCACCCCGAGCACTGAGCACCCAGCACCCTGAGTACTGAGCACCCTGATTACTGAGCACTGAGCACCGAGCATCCTGAGTACTGAGCACCCAGCACCCCGAGCACTGAGCACCCAGCACCCTGAGCACTGAGCACCCAGCACCCTGAGCACTGAGCACCCAGCACCCTGAGTACTGAGTACCCAGCACCCTGAGCTCTGAGCACCCAGCACCCTGAGTACTGAGCACCGAGCACCCTGAGTACTGAGCACCCAGCACCCTTAGTACTGAGCACCCAGCACCCTGAGTACTGAGCACCCAGCACCCTGAGTACTGAGCACCCAGCACCACCCTCAGCACTGAGCACCCAGCACCCCGAGCACTGAGCACCCAGCTCCCTGAACACTGAGCACCCAGCACCCCGAGCACTTAGCACCCAGCACCCTGAGTATTGAGCACCCAGCACCCTGAGTACTGAGCACTGAGCACCCCGAGTACTGAGCACCCAGCACCCTGAGCACTGAGCACCCAGCAACCTGAGTACTGAGAACAGATCACCCTGAGTACTGAGCACCCAGCACCCTGAGTACTGAGCCCCCAGCACCCTGAGTACTGAGCACCCATCACCCCGAGCACTGAGCACCCAGCACCCCGAGAATGAGCACCCAGCACCCTGAGTACTGAGCACCCAGCACCCTGAGTACTGAGCACTAAGCACCCAGAGCACTGAGCACCCAGCACCCCGAGCACGGAGCACTGAGCACCCTGAGCACTGAGCACCCAGCACCACAAGTACTGAGCACCGAGCACCCTGAGTACTGAGCACCAAGCACCCCGAGTACTGAGCACTGAGCACCCTGAGTACTGAGCACCCAGCACACTGAGCACTGAGCACCCAGCACCCTGAGTACTGAGCACTGAGACCCCTGAGTACTGAGCACCGAGCACCCTGAGTACTGAGCACCCAGCACCCTGATCACTGAGCACGGAGCACCCCGAGGACTGAGCACCCAGCACCCTGAGCACTGAGCACCCAGCACCTTGAGTACTGAGCACCGAGCACAACGAGCACTGAGCACCCAGCACACTGAGTACTGAGCACCCAGCACCCTGAGCACTGAGCACCCAGCTCCCTGAGCACTGAGCACGCAGCACCCCGAGCACTGAGCACCCAGCACCCTGAGTACTGAGCACAGAGCACCCTGAGCACTGAGCACTGAGCACCCAGCACCCTGAGCACTGAGCACCCAGCACCACAGCCCTGAGCACCCAGCACCCCGAGCACTGAGCACCCAGCACCCTGAGCACTGAGCACCCAGCACCCTGAGTACTGAGCAACCAGCAACCTGAGTACTGAGCACCCAGCACCCTAAGTACTGAGCACTCAGCACCCTGAGTACTGAGCACCGAGCACACCGAGCAATGAGCACCCAGCACCCTGAGTACTGAGCACCCGGAGGACTGAGCACCCAGCACCCTGAGCACTGAGCACCGATCACCCTGAGCAGTGAGCACCCAGCACCCCGAGCACTGAGCACCCAGCACCCTGAGTACTGAGCACCCAGCACCCCGAGTACTGAGCACACAGCACCCTGAGTACTGAGCACCCAGCACCCCGAGCACTGAGCACCCAGCACCCTGAGTACTGAGCACCCTGATTACTGAGCACTGAGCACCGAGCATCCTGAGTACTGAGCACCCAGCACGCCGAGCACTGAGCACCCAGCACCCTGAGCACTGAGCACCCAGCACCCTGAGCACTGAGCACCCAGCACCCTGAGTACTGAGCACCCAGCACCCTGAGTACTGAGTACCCAGCACCCTGAGCTCTGAGCACCCAGCACCCTGAGTACTGAGCACCGAGCACCCTGAGTACTGAGCACCCACCCCCCTTAGTACTGAGCACCCAGCAGCCTGAGCACTGAGCACCCAGCACCCTGAGTACTGAGCACCCAGCACCACCCTCAGCACTGAGCACCCAGCACCCCGAGCACTGAGCACCCAGCACCCTGAGCACTGAGCACCCTGATTACTGAGCACTGAGCACCGAGCATCCTGAGTACTGAGCACCCAGCACCCCGAGCACTGAGCACCCAGCACCCTGAGCACTGAGCACCCAGCACCCTGAGCACTGAGCACCCAGCACCCTGAGTACTGAGCACTCAGCACCCTGAGTACTGAGTACCCAGCACCCTGAGCTCTGAGCACCCAGCACCCTGAGTACTGAGCACCCAGCACCCTGAGTACTGAGCACCCAGCACCCTGAGTACTGAGCCCCTAGAACCCTGAGAATGAGCACGCAGCACCATGAGTACTGAGCACCCAGCACCTGGAGTACTGAGCACTAAGCACCCAGAGCACTGAGAACCCAGCACCCCGAGCACGGAGCACCCAGGACCGCGAGCACTGAATACTGAGCACCCAGCACCCTGAGTACTGAGCACCGAGCTCCCCGAGCACTGAGCACCCTGAGTACTGAGCACCCAGCACCCCGATCACTGAGCACCCAGCACCCTGAGCACTGAGCACCCAGCACCCTGAGCACTGAGCACCCAGCACCCTGAGTACTGAGCACCCAGCATGCTGAGTACTGAGCACCCAGCACCCTGTGTACTGAGCACTGAGCACCCAGCACCCCGAGCACTGAGCACCCAGCACCCTGTGTACTGAGCACTGAGCACCCTGAGTACTAAGCACCCAGCACCCTGAGTACTGAGCACCCAGGACCCTGAGCACTGAGCACCGAGCACCCCGAGCACTGAGCACCCAGCACCCTGAGAACTCAGCACCCAGCACCCCGAGCACTGAGCACCCAGCACCCTGAGCACTGAGCACCCAGCACCCTGAGCACGGAGCACCCCGAGGACTGAGCACCCAGCACCCTGAGCACTGAGCACCCAGCACCATGTGTACTGAGCACCGAGCACCCCGAGCACTAAGCACCCAGCACCCTGAGTACTGAGCACCCAGCACCCTGAGCACTGAGCACATAGCACCCTGAGCACTGAGCAGCCAGCACCCCGAGCACGGAGCACCCAGCACCCTGAGTACTGAGCACCCAACACCCAGAGTACTGAGCACCCAGCACCCTGAGCACTGAGCACCCAGCACCCCGAGTACTGAGCACCCAGCACCCTGAGTACTGAGCACCCAGCACCCTGAGCACTGAGCACCCGGAGGACTGAGCACCCAGCACCCTGAGCACTGAGCACCGATCACCCTGAGCACTGAGCACCCAGCACCCCGAGCACTGAGCACCCAGCACCCTGAGCACTGAGCACCCAGCACCCCGAGTACTGAGCACCCAGCACCCTGAGTACTGAGCACCCAGCACCTTGAGCACTGTGCACCCGGAGGACTGAGCACCCAGCACCCTGAGCACTGAGCACTGATCACCCTGAGCACTGAGCACCCAGCACCCCGAGTACTGAGCACCCAGCACCCTGAGTACTGAGCACCCAGCACCCTGAGCACTGAGCACCCGGAGGACTGAGCACCCAGCACCCTGAGTACTGAGCACCCAGCACCCCGAGTACTGAGCACCCAGCACCCTGAGTACTGAGCACCCAGCACCCCGAGCACTGAGCACCCAGCACCCTGAGTACTGAGCACCCTGAGTACTGAGCACTGAGCACCGAGCACCCTGAGGACTGAGCACCCAGGACCCGGAGCACTGAGCACCCAGCACCCTGAGTAGTTAGCACAGATCACCCTGATCACTGAGCACCCAGCACCCCGAGCACAGAGCACCCAGCACCCTGAGTACTGAGCACCCAGCACCCTGAGCACTGAGCACCGAGCACCCTGAGTACTGAACACCCAGCACCCTGAGCACTGAGCACTGAGCACCCAGCACCCTGAGCACTGAGCACTGAGCACCCAGCACCCCGAGCACTGAGCACCCAGCACCCTGAGCACCCAGCACCCTGAGCACTGAGCACCCTGAGCACTGAGCACCCTGAGCACTGAGCACTGAGCACCCAGCACCCTGAGTACTGAGCACCCAACACTCTGAGCACTGAGCACCCAGCACCCTGAGTACTGAGCACCGCGCACCCTGAGTACTGAGCACCCAGCACCCTTAGTACTGAGCACCCAGCACCCTGAGCACTGAGCACCCAGCACCCTGAGTACTGAGCACCCAGCACCACCCTCAGCACTGAGCACCAAGCACCCCGAGCACTGAGCACCCAGCACCCTGAGGACTGAGCACCCAGCACCCTGAGTACTGAGCACCCAGCACCCCGAGTACTGAGCACCGAGCACCCCGAGCACTGAGCACCCAGCACCCTGAGTACTGAGCACCCAGCACCCTGAGTACTGAGCACTGAGCACCCCGAGTACTGAGCACCCAGAACCCCGAGCACTGAGCACCCAGCACCCTGAGTACTGAGAATCGAGCACCCTGAGTACTGAGCACCCAGCACCCTGAGTACTGAGCCCCTAGCACCCTGAGAATGAGCACCCAGCACCCTGAGTACTGAGCACTAAGCACCCAGAGCACTGAGCACCCAGCACCCTGAGCACGGAGCACCCAGGACCCCAGCACTGAGAACTGAGCACCCAGCACCCTGAGTAATGAGCACCGAGCTCCCTGAGCACTGAGCACCCTGAGTACTAAGCACCCAGCACCCCAATCACTGAGCAACCAGCACCCTGAGCAGTGTGACACCAGCACCCTGAGCACTGAGCACCCAGCACCCTGAGTATTGAGCACCCAGCACGCTGAGTACTGAGCACCCAGCACCCCGAGCACTGAGCACCCAGCACCCTGAGTACTGAGCACTGAGCACCCAGCACCCCGAGCACTGAGCAACCAGCACCCTGTGTACTGATCACTGAGCACCCTGAGTACTAAGCACCCAGCACCATGAGTACTGAGCACCCAGGACCCTGAGCACTGAGCACCGAGCACCGCGAGCACTGAGCACCCAGCACCCTGAGCACTCAGCACCCAGCACCCCGAGCAGTGAGCACCCAGCACCCTGAGCACTGAGCACCCAGCACCCTGAGCACCCCGAGGACTGAGCACCCAGCACCCTGAGCACTGAGCACCCAGCACCTTGAGTACTGAGCACCGAGCACCCCGAGCACTAAGCACCCAGCACCCTGAGTACAGAGCACCCAGCACCCTGAGCACTGAGCACCCAGCACCCTGAGCACTGAGCACCCAGCACCCCGAGCACGGAGCACCCAGCACCCTGAGTACTGAGCACCCAACACCCAGAGTACTGAGCACCCAGCACCCTGAGCACTGAGCACTCAGCACCCTGAGTACTGAGCACCCAGCACACTGAGTACTGAGCACCCAGCACCCTGAGCACAGAGCACCGATCACCCTGAGCACTGAGCACCCAGCACCCCGAGCACTGAGCACCCAGCACACTGAGTACTGAGCACCCAGCACCCCGAGTACTGAGCACCCAGCATCCTGAGTACTGAGCACCCAGCACCCCGAGCACTGAGCACTCAGCACCCTGAGTACTGAGCACCCTGAGTACTGAGCACTGAGCACCGAGCACCCTGAGTACTGAGCACCCTGAGGACTGAGCACCCAGCACCCTGAGCACTGAGCACCCAGCACCCTGAGTACTGAGCACTGATCACCCTGAGCACTGAGCACCCAGCACCCCGAGCACTGAGCACCCAGGACCCTGAGTACTGAGCACCCAGCACCCTGAGCACTGAGCACCGAGCACCCTGAGTACTGAACACCCAGCACCCTGAGCACTGAGCACTGAGCACCCAGCACCCTGAGCACTGAGCAATGAGCACCCAGCACCCGAGCACTGAGCACCCAACACCCTGAGCACCCAGCACCCTGAGCACTGAGCACCCTGAGCACTGAGCACTCTGAGCACTGAGCAACCAGCACCCTGAGTACTGAGCACCCAACACTCTGAGCACTGAGAACCCAGCACGCTGAGTACTGAGCACTGTGCACACAGCACCCTGAGTACTGAGCACCTAGCACCCCGAGCACTGAGCACCCAGCACCCCGAGCACTGCGCACTGAGCACACTGAGCACTGAGCACCCAGCACCCCGAGTACTGAGCACTGAGCACCCTGAGTACTGAGCAACCAGCACCCCTAGTACTGAGCACTGAGCACCCTGAGTACTGAGCACCCAGCACCCTGAGCACTGAGAACCCTGAGTACTGAGCACCGAGCACCCTGAGTACTGAGCACCCAGCACCCTGAGTACTGAGCACGGAGCACCCCGAGGACTGAGCACCCAGCACCCTGAGCTCTGAGCACCCAGCACCTTGAGTACTGAGCACCGAGCACCCCGAGCACTGAGCACCCAGCACCCTGAATACTGAGCACCCAGCACCCTGAGCACTGAGCACCCAGCACCCCGAGCACTGAGCACACAGCACCCTGAGCACTGAGCACCCAGCACCCTGAGTACTGAGCACCCAACACCGAGAGTACTGAGCACACAGCACCCTGAGCACTGAGCACCCAGCACCCTGAGTACTGAGCAACCAGCACCCTGAGTACTGACCACCCAGCACCCTGAACACTGAGCACTGAGCACCCAACACCCTGAGCACTGAGCACTGAGCACCCAGCACCCCGAGCACTGAGCACCGAGCACCCCGAGCACTGAGCACCCAGCACCCTGAGCACTGAGCACCCTGAGGACTGAGCACCCAGCACCCTGAGCAGTGAGCACCCAGCACGCTGAGTACTGAGCAACGATCACCCTGAGCACTGAGCACCCAGGACCCCGAGCACTGAGCACCCAGCACCCTGAGTACAGAGCACACAGCACCCCGAGTACTGAGCACCCAGCACCACGAGCACTGAGCACCCAGCACCCTGAGTACTGAGCACCCTGAGTACTGAGCACCCATCACCCTGAGCACTGAGCACCCAGCACCCTGAGTACTGAGCACCCAGCACCCTGAGCACTGAGCACCCAGCACCCTGAGCACTGAGCACCCAGCACCCTGAGTACTGAGCACCCAGCACCCTGAGTACTGAGTACCCAGCACCCTGAGCACTGAGCACCCAGCACCCTGAGTACTGAGCACCGAGCACCCTGAGTACTGAGCACCCTGCACCCTGAGTACTGAGCACCCAGCACCCTGAGCACTGAGCACCCAGCACCCTGAGTACTGAGCACCCAGCACTCTGAGTACTGAGCACCCAGCACCCAGAGCACTGAGCACCCAGCACCCTGAGCACGGAGCACCCAGGACCCCGAGCACTGAGTACTGAGCACCCAGCACCCTGAGTACTGATCACCGAGCTCCCCGAGCACTGAGCACCCTGAGTACTGAGCACCCAGCACCCCGATCACTGAGCACCCAGCACCCTGAGCACTGAGCACCCAGCACCCTGAGCACTGAGCACCCTGCACACTGAGTACTGAGCACCCAGCACGCTGAGTACTGAGAACCCAGCACCCCGAGCACTGAGCACACAGCACCCTGAGTACTGAGCACTGAGCACCCAGCACCCCGAGCACTGAGCACCCAGCACCCTGTGTACTGAGCACTGAGCACCCTGAGTACTAAGCACCCAGCACCCTGAGTACTGAGCACCCAGGACCCTGAGCCCTGAGCACCGAGCACCCCGAGCACTGAGCACCCAGCACCCTGAGCACTCAGCACCCAGCACCCCGAGCACTGAGCACCCAGCACCCTGAGCACTGAGCACCCAGCACCATGAGCACGGAGCACCCCGAGGACTGAGCACCCAGCACCCTGAGCACTGAGCACCCAGCACCTTGAGTACTGAGCACCGAGCACCTCGAGCACTAAGCACCCAGCACCCTGAGTACTGAGCACCCAGCACCCTGAGCACTGAGCACCCAGAAACCTGAGCACTGAGCACCCAGCACCCTGAGCACGGAGCACCCAGCACCCTGAGTACTGAGCACCCAACACCCAGAGTACTGAGCACCCAGCACCCTGAGCACTGAGTACTGAGCACTGAGCAACCTGAGCACTGAGCACCCAGCACCCCGAGTACTGAGCACCCAGCACCCCGAGCACTGAGCACCCAGCGCCCCGAGCACTGAGCACCCAGCACCCCGAGCACTGAGCACTGAGCACCCTGAGCACTGAGCACCCATCACCACGAGTACTGAGCACCGAGCACCCTTAGTACTGAGCACCAAGCACCCCGAGTACTGAGCACTGAGCACCCTGAATACTGAGCACCCAGCACCCTGAGCACTGAGCACCCAGCACCCTGAGTACTGAGCACTGAGACCCCTGAGTAATGAGCACCGAGCACCCTGAGTACTGAGCACCCAGCACCCTGATCACTGAGCACGGAGCACCCCGAGGACTGAGCACCCAGCACCCCGAGCACTGAGCACCCAGCACCTTGAGTACTGAGCACCGAGCACAACGAGCACTGAGCACCCAGCACCCTGAGTACTGAGCACCCAGCACCCTGAGCACTGAGCACCCAGCTCCCTGAGCACTGAGCACAGAGCACCCTGAGCACTGAGCACTGAGCACCCAGCACCCTGAGCACTGAGCACTGAGCACCCAGCACCACAGCCCTGAGCACCCAGCACCCCGAGCACTGAGCACCCAGCACCCTGAGCACTGAGCACCCAGCACCCTGAGTACTGAGCAACCAGCAACCTGAGTACTGAGCACCCAGCACCCTGAGTACTGAGCACTCAGCACCCTGAGTACTGAGCACCGAGCACACCGAGCAATGAGCACCCAGCACCCTGAGCACTGAGCACCCGGAGGACTGTGCACCCAGCACCCTGAGCACTGAGCACCGATCACCCTGAGCAGTGAGCACCCAGCACCCCGAGCACTGAGCACCCAGCACCCTGAGTACTGAGCACCCAGCACCCCGAGTACTGAGCACCCAGCACCCAGAGTACTGAGCACCCAGCACCCCGAGCACTGAGCACCCAGCACCCTGAGTACTGAGCACCCTGATTACTGAGCACTGAGCACCGAGCATCCTGAGTACTGAGCACCCAGCACGCCGAGCACTGAGCACCCAGCACCCTGAGCACTGAGCACACAGCACCCCGAGCACTGAGCACACAGCACCCTGAGCACTGAGCACCCAGCACCCTGAGTACTGAGCACCCAACACCGAGAGTACTGAGCACACAGCACCCTGAGCACTGAGCACCCAGCACCCTGAGTACTGAGCAACCAGCACCCTGAGTACTGACCACCCAGCACCCTGAACACTGAGCACTGAGCACCCAACACCCTGAGCACTGAGCACTGAGCACCCAGCACCCCGAGCACTGAGCACCGAGCACCCCGAGCACTGAGCACCCAGCACCCTGAGCACTGAGCACCCTGAGGACTGAGCACCCAGCACCCTGAGCAGTGAGCACCCAGCACGCTGAGTACTGAGCAACGATCACCCTGAGCACTGAGCACCCAGGACCCCGAGCACTGAGCACCCAGCACCCTGAGTACAGAGCACACAGCACCCCGAGTACTGAGCACCCAGCACCACGAGCACTGAGCACCCAGCACCCTGAGTACTGAGCACCCTGAGTACTGAGCACCCATCACCCTGAGCACTGAGCACCCAGCACCCTGAGTACTGAGCACCCAGCACCCTGAGCACTGAGCACCCAGCACCCTGAGCACTGAGCACCCAGCACCCTGAGTACTGAGCACCCAGCACCCTGAGTACTGAGTACCCAGCACCCTGAGCACTGAGCACCCAGCACCCTGAGTACTGAGCACCGAGCACCCTGAGTACTGAGCACCCTGCACCCTGAGTACTGAGCACCCAGCACCCTGAGCACTGAGCACCCAGCACCCTGAGTACTGAGCACCCAGCACTCTGAGTACTGAGCACCCAGCACCCAGAGCACTGAGCACCCAGCACCCTGAGCACGGAGCACCCAGGACCCCGAGCACTGAGTACTGAGCACCCAGCACCCTGAGTACTGATCACCGAGCTCCCCGAGCACTGAGCACCCTGAGTACTGAGCACCCAGCACCCCGATCACTGAGCACCCAGCACCCTGAGCACTGAGCACCCAGCACCCTGAGCACTGAGCACCCTGCACACTGAGTACTGAGCACCCAGCACGCTGAGTACTGAGAACCCAGCACCCCGAGCACTGAGCACACAGCACCCTGAGTACTGAGCACTGAGCACCCAGCACCCCGAGCACTGAGCACCCAGCACCCTGTGTACTGAGCACTGAGCACCCTGAGTACTAAGCACCCAGCACCCTGAGTACTGAGCACCCAGGACCCTGAGCCCTGAGCACCGAGCACCCCGAGCACTGAGCACCCAGCACCCTGAGCACTCAGCACCCAGCACCCCGAGCACTGAGCACCCAGCACCCTGAGCACTGAGCACCCAGCACCATGAGCACGGAGCACCCCGAGGACTGAGCACCCAGCACCCTGAGCACTGAGCACCCAGCACCTTGAGTACTGAGCACCGAGCACCTCGAGCATTAAGCACCCAGCACCCTGAGTACTGAGCACCCAGCACCCTGAGCACTGAGCACCCAGAAACCTGAGCACTGAGCACCCAGCACCCTGAGCACGGAGCACCCAGCACCCTGAGTACTGAGCACCCAACACCCAGAGTACTGAGCACCCAGCACCCTGAGCACTGAGTACTGAGCACTGAGCAACCTGAGCACTGAGCACCCAGCACCCCGAGTACTGAGCACCCAGCACCCCGAGCACTGAGCACCCAGCGCCCCGAGCACTGAGCACCCAGCACCCCGAGCACTGAGCACTGAGCACCCTGAGCACTGAGCACCCATCACCACGAGTACTGAGCACCGAGCACCCTTAGTACTGAGCACCAAGCACCCCGAGTACTGAGCACTGAGCACCCTGAATACTGAGCACCCAGCACCCTGAGCACTGAGCACCCAGCACCCTGAGTACTGAGCACTGAGACCCCTGAGTAATGAGCACCGAGCACCCTGAGTACTGAGCACCCAGCACCCTGATCACTGAGCACGGAGCACCCCGAGGACTGAGCACCCAGCACCCCGAGCACTGAGCACCCAGCACCTTGAGTACTGAGCACCGAGCACAACGAGCACTGAGCACCCAGCACCCTGAGTACTGAGCACCCAGCACCCTGAGCACTGAGCACCCAGCTCCCTGAGCACTGAGCACAGAGCACCCTGAGCACTGAGCACTGAGCACCCAGCACCCTGAGCACTGAGCACTGAGCACCCAGCACCACAGCCCTGAGCACCCAGCACCCCGAGCACTGAGCACCCAGCACCCTGAGCACTGAGCACCCAGCACCCTGAGTACTGAGCAACCAGCAACCTGAGTACTGAGCACCCAGCACCCTGAGTACTGAGCACTCAGCACCCTGAGTACTGAGCACCGAGCACACCGAGCAATGAGCACCCAGCACCCTGAGCACTGAGCACCCGGAGGACTGTGCACCCAGCACCCTGAGCACTGAGCACCGATCACCCTGAGCAGTGAGCACCCAGCACCCCGAGCACTGAGCACCCAGCACCCTGAGTACTGAGCACCCAGCACCCCGAGTACTGAGCACCCAGCACCCAGAGTACTGAGCACCCAGCACCCCGAGCACTGAGCACCCAGCACCCTGAGTACTGAGCACCCTGATTACTGAGCACTGAGCACCGAGCATCCTGAGTACTGAGCACCCAGCACGCCGAGCACTGAGCACCCAGCACCCTGAGCACTGAGCACCCAGCACCCTGAGGACTGAGCACCCAGCACCCTGAGTACTGAGCACCCAGCACCCTGAGTACTGAGTACCCAGCACCCTGAGCTCTGAGCACCCAGCACCCTGAGTACTGAGCACCGAGCACCCTGAGTACTGAGCACCCAGCACCCTTAGTACTGAGCACCCAGCACCCTGAGCACTGAGCACCCAGCACCCCGAGTACTGAGCACCCAGCACCACCCTCAGCACTGAGCACCCAGCACCCCGAGCACTGAGCACCCAGCACCCCGAGCACTGAGCACCCAGCACCCCGAGTACTGAGCACCCTGCACCCCGAGTACTGAGCAACGAGCACCCCGAGCACTGAGCACCCAGCACCCCGAGTACTGAGCACCCAGCACCCTGAGTACTGAGCACCGAGCACCCCGAGTACTGAGCACCCAGCACCCTGAGTACTGAGCACCCAGCACACCGAGCACTGAGCAGCCAGCAACCTGAGTACTGAGAACAGATCACCCTGAGTACTGAGCACCCTGCACCCCGAGTACTGAGCCCCCAGCACCCTGAGTACTGAGCACCCAGCACCCCGAGCACTGAGCACCCAGCACCCCGAGAATGAGCACCCAGCACCCTGAGTACTGAGCCCCCAGCACCCTGAGTACTGAGCACCCAGCAACCCGAGCACTGAGCACCCAGCACCCTGAGAATGAGCACCCAGCACCATGAGTACTGAGCACCCAGCACCCTGAGTACTGAGCACTAAGCACCCAGAGCACTGAGCACCCAGCATCCCGAGCACGGAGCACCCAGGACCCCGAGCACTGAGAACTGAGCACCCAGCACCCTGAGTACTGAGCACCCAGCAACCCGAGCACTGAGCACCCAGAACCCTGAGCACTGAGCACCCAGCACCCTGAGCACGGAGCACCCAGCACCCTGAGTACTGAGCACCCAACACCCAGAGTACTGAGCACCCAGCACCCTGAGCACTGAGCAGCCAGCACCCTGAGTACTGAGCACCCAGCACCCTGAGTACTGAACACCCAGCACCCTGAGCACTGAGCACTGAGCACCCTGAGCACTGAGTACTGAGCACTGAGCACCCTGAGCACTGAGCACACAGCACCCCGAGTACTGAGCACCCAGCACCCCGAGCACTGAGCACCCAGCACCCCGAGCACTGAGCACTGAGCACCCTGAGCACTGAGCACCCAGCACCCCGAGTACTGAGCACTGAGCACCCTGAGTACTGAGCACCAAGCACCCTGAGTACTGAGCACCCAGCACCCTGAGTACTGAGCACCCAGCACCCTGAGCACTGAGCACCCAGCACCCCGAGCACTGAGCACCCAGCACCCTGAGTACTGAGCACAGAGCACTCTGAGCACTGAGCACCCAGCACCCTGAGTACTGAGCACCCAGCACCCTGAGTCCTGAGCAACCAGCAGCCTGAGCACTGAGAACCCAGCACCCTGAGCACTGAGCACTGAGCACCCAGCACCACAGCCCTGAGCACCCAGCACCCCGAGCACTGAGCAACCAGCAACCTGAGTACTGAGCAACCAGCAACCTGAGTACTGAGCACCCAGCAACCTGAGTACTGAGCACTCAGCACCCTGAGTACTGAGCACCGAGCACACCGAGCAATGAGCACCCAGCACCCTGAGCACTGAGCACCCGGAGGACTGAGCACCCAGCACCCTGAGCACTGAGCACCGAACACCCTGAGCAGTGAGCACCCAGCACCCCGAGCACTGAGCACTCAGCACCCTGAGTACTGAGCACCCAGCACCCCGAGTACTGAGCACCCAGCACCCTGAGTACTGAGCACCCAGCACCCCGAGCACTGAGCACCCAGCACCCTGAGTACAGAGCACCCTGATTACTGAGCACTGAGCACCGAGCATCCTGAGTACTGAGCACCCAGCACCCCGAGCACTGAGCACCCAGCACCCTGAGCACTGAGCACCCAGCACCCTGAGCACTGAGCACCCAGCACCCTGAGTACTGAGTACCCAGCACCCTGAGCTCTGAGCACCCAGCACCCTGAGTACTGAGCACCGAGCACCCTGAGTACTGAGCACCCAGCACCCTTAGTACTGAGCACCCAGCACCCTGAGTACTGAGCACCCAGCACCCTGAGTACTGAGCACCCAGCACCACCCTCAGCACTGAGCACCCAGCACCCCGAGCACTGAGCACCCAGCTCCCTGAACACTGAGCACCCAGCACCCCGAGCACTTAGCACCCAGCACCCTGAGTACTGAGCACCCAGCACCCTGAGTACTGAGCACTGAGCACCCCGAGTACTGAGCACCCAGCACCCTGAGCACTGAGCACCCAGCAACCTGAGTACTGAGAACAGATCACCCTGAGTACTGAGCACCCAGCACCCTGAGTACTGAGCCCCCAGCACCCTGAGTACTGAGCACCCAGCACCCCGAGCACTGAGCACCCAGCACCCCGAGAATGAGCACCCAGCACCCTGAGTACTGAGAACCGAGCACCCTGAGTACTGAGCACCCAGCACCCTGAGTACTGAGCCCCCAGCACCCTGAGTACTGAGCACCCAGCAACCCGAGCACTGAGCACCCAGCACCATGAGAATGAGCACCCAGCACCATGAGTACTGAGCACCCAGCACCCTGAGTACTGAGCACTAAGCACCCAGAGCACTGAGCACCCAGCACCCCGAGCACGGAGCACTGAGCACCCTGAGCACTGAGCACCCAGCACTACGAGTACTGAGCACCGAGCACCCTGAGTACTGAGCACCAAGCACCCCGAGTACTGAGCACTGAGCACCCTGAGTACTGAGCACCCAGCACCCTGAGCACTGAGCACCCAGCACCCTGAGTACTGAGCACTGAGACCCCTGAGTACTGAGCACCGAGCACCCTGAGTACTGAGCACCCAGCACCCTGATCACTGAGCACGGAGCACCCCGAGGACTGAGCACCCAGCACCCTGAGCACTGAGCACCCAGCACCTTGAGTACTGAGCACCGAGCACAACGAGCACTGAGCACCCAGCACACTGAGTACTGAGCACCCAGCACCCTGAGCACTGAGCACCCAGCTCCCTGAGCACTGAGCACGCAGCACCCCGAGCACTGAGCACCCAGCACCCTGAGTACTGAGCACAGAGCACCCTGAGCACTGAGCACTGAGCACCCAGCACCCTGAGCACTGAGCACCCAGCACCACAGCCCTGAGCACACAGCACCCCGAGCACTGAGCACCCAGCACCCTGAGCACTGAGCACCCAGCACCCTGAGTACTGAGCAACCAGCAACCTGAGTACTGAGCACCCAGCACCCTAAGTACTGAGCACTCAGCACCCTGAGTACTGAGCACCGAGCACACCGAGCAATGAGCACCCAGCACCCTGAGTACTGAGCACCCGGAGGACTGAGCACCCAGCACCCTGAGCACAGAGCACCGATCACCCTGAGCAGTGAGCACCCAGCACCCCGAGCACTGAGCACCCAGCACCCTGAGTACTGAGCACCCAGCACCCCGAGTACTGAGCACCCAGCACCCTAAGTACTGAGCACCCAGCACCCTGAGCACTGAGCACCCAGCACCCTGAGTACTGAGCACCCTGATTACTGAGCACTGAGCACCGAGCATCCTGAGTACTGAGCACCCAGCACGCCGAGCACTGAGCACCCAGCACCCTGAGCACTGAGCACCCAGCACCCTGAGCACTGAGCACCCAGCACCCTGAGTACTGAGCACCCAGCACCCTGATTACTGATTACCCAGCACCCTGAGCTCTGAGCACCCAGCACCCTGAGTACTGAGCACCGAGCACCCTGAGTACTGAGCACCCAGCACCCTTAGTACTGAGCACCCAGCACCCTGAGCACTGAGCACCCAGCACCCTGAGTACTGAGCACCCAGCACCACCCTCAGCACTGAGCACCCAGCACCCCGAGCACTGAGCACCCAGCACCCTGAGCACTGAGCACCCTGATTACTGAGCACTGAGCACCGAGCATCCTGAGTACTGAGCACCCAGCACCCCGAGCACTGAGCACCCAGCACCCTGAGCACTGAGCACCCAGCACCCTGAGCACTGAGCACCCAGCACCCTGAGTACTGAGCACCGAGCACCCTGAGTACTGAGCACCCAGCACCCTTAGTACTGAGCACCCAGCAGCCTGAGCACTGAGCAACCAGCACCCTGAGTACTGACCACCCAGCACCCTGAACACTGAGCACTGAGCACCCAACACCCTGAGCACTGAGCACTGAGCACCCAGCACCCCGAGCACTGAGCACCGAGCACCACGAGCACTGAGCACCCAGCACCCTGAGCACTGAGCACCCTGAGGACTGAGCACCCAGCACCCTGAGCAGTGAGCACCCAGCACGCTGAGTACTGAGCACCGATCACCCTGAGCACTGAGCACCCAGGACCCCGAGCACTGAGCACCCAGCACCCTGAGTACAGAGCACACAGCACCCCGAGTACTGAGCACCCAGCACCACGAGCACTGAGCACCCAGCACCCTGAGTACTGAGCACCCTGAGTACTGAGCACCCATCACCCTGAGCACTGAGCACCCAGCACCCTGAGTACTGAGCACCCAGCACCCTGAGCACTGAGCACCCAGCACCCTGAGCACTGAGCACCCAGCACCCTGAGTACTGAGCACCCAGCACCCTGAGTACTGAGTACCCAGCACCCTGAGCACTGAGCACCCAGCACCCTGAGTACTGAGCACCGAGCACCCTGAGTACTGAGCACCCTGCACCCTGAGTACTGAGCACCCAGCACCCTGAGCACTGAGCACCCAGCACCCTGAGTACTGAGCACCCAGCACTCTGAGTACTGAGCACCCAGCACCCAGAGCACTGAACACCCAGCACCCTGAGCACGGAGCACCCAGGACCCCGAGCACTGAGTACTGAGCACCCAGCACCCTGAGTACTGATCACCGAGCTCCCCGAGCACTGAGCACCCTGAGTACTGAGAACCCAGCACCCCGAGCACTGAGCACACAGCACCCTGAGTACTGAGCACTGAGCACCCAGCACCCCGAGCACTGAGCACCCAGCACCCTGTGTACTGAGCACTGAGCACCCTGAGTACTAAGCACCCAGCACCCTGAGTACTGAGCACCCAGGACCCTGAGCCCTGAGCACCGAGCACCCCGAGCACTGAGCACCCAGCACCCTGAGCACTCAGCACCCAGCACCCCGAGCACTGAGCACCCAGCACCCTGAGCACTGAGCACCCAGCACCATGAGCACGGAGCACCCCGAGGACTGAGCACCCAGCACCCTGAGCACTGAGCACCCAGCACCTTCAGTACTGAGCACCGAGCACCTCGAGCACTAAGCACCCAGCACCCTGAGTACTGAGCACCCAGCACCCTGAGCACTGAGCACCCAGAAACCTGAGCACTGAGCACCCAGCACCCTGAGCACGGAGCACCCAGCACCCTGAGTACTGAGCACCCAACACCCAGAGTACTGAGCACCCAGCACCCTGAGCACTGAGTACTGAGCACTGAGCAACCTGAGCACTGAGCACCCAGCACCCCGAGTACTGAGCACCCAGCACCCCGAGCACTGAGCACCCAGCGCCCCGAGCACTGAGCACCCAGCACCCCGAGCACTGAGCACTGAGCACCCTGAGCACTGAGCACCCATCACCACGAGTACTGAGCACCGAGCACCCTTAGTACTGAGCACCAAGCACCCCGAGTACTGAGCACTGAGCACCCTGAATACTGAGCACCCAGCACCCTGAGCACTGAGCACCCAGCACCCTGAGTACTGAGCACTGAGACCCCTGAGTAATGAGCACCGAGCACCCTGAGTACTGAGCACCCAGCACCCTGATCACTGAGCACGGAGCACCCCGAGGACTGAGCACCCAGCACCCCGAGCACTGAGCACCCAGCACCTTGAGTACTGAGCACCGAGCACAACGAGCACTGAGCACCCAGCACCCTGAGTACTGAGCACCCAGCACCCTGAGCACTGAGCACCCAGCTCCCTGAGCACTGAGCACAGAGCACCCTGAGCACTGAGCACTGAGCACCCAGCACCCTGAGCACTGAGCACTGAGCACCCAGCACCACAGCCCTGAGCACCCAGCACCCCGAGCACTGAGCACCCAGCACCCTGAGCACTGAGCACCCAGCACCCTGAGAACTGAGCAACCAGCAACCTGAGTACTGAGCACCCAGCACCCTGAGTACTGAGCACTCAGCACCCTGAGTACTGAGCACCGAGCACACCCAGCAATGAGCACCCAGCACCCTGAGCACTGAGCACCCGGAGGACTGTGCACCCAGCACCCTGAGCACTGAGCACCGATCACCCTGAGCAGTGAGCACCCAGCACCCCGAGCACTGAGCACCCAGCACCCTGAGTACTGAGCACCCAGCACCCCGAGTACTGAGCACCCAGCACCCAGAGTACTGAGCACCCAGCACCCCGAGCACTGAGCACCCAGCACCCTGAGTACTGAGCACCCTGATTACTGAGCACTGAGCACCGAGCATCCTGAGTACTGAGCACCCAGCACGCCGAGCACTGAGCACCCAGCACCCTGAGCACTGAGCACCCAGCACCCTGAGGACTGAGCACCCAGCACCCTGAGTACTGAGCACCCAGCACCCTGAGTACTGAGTACCCAGCACCCTGAGCTCTGAGCACCCAGCACCCTGAGTACTGAGCACCGAGCACCCTGAGTACTGAGCACCCAGCACCCTTAGTACTGAGCACCCAGCACCCTGAGCACTGAGCACCCAGCACCCCGAGTACTGAGCACCCAGCACCACCCTCAGCACTGAGCACCCAGCACCCTGAGCACTGAGCACCCAGCACCCCGAGCACTGAGCACCCAGCACCCCGAGTACTGAGCACCCTGCACCCCGAGTACTGAGCAACGAGCACCCCGAGCACTGAGCACCCAGCACCCCGAGTACTGAGCACCCAGCACCCTGAGTACTGAGCACCGAGCACCCCGAGTACTGAGCACCCAGCACCCTGAGTACTGAGCACCCAGCACACCGAGCACTGAGCAGCCAGCAACCTGAGTACTGAGAACAGATCACCCTGAGTACTGAGCACCCTGCACCCCGAGTACTGAGCCCCCAGCACCCTGAGTACTGAGCACCCAGCACCCCGAGCACTGAGCACCCAGCACCCCGAGAATGAGCACCCAGCACCCTGAGTACTGAGCCCCCAGCACCCTGAGTACTGAGCACCCAGCAACCCGAGCACTGAGCACCCAGCACCCTGAGAATGAGCACCCAGCACCATGAGTACTGAGCACCCAGCACCCTGAGTACTGAGCACTAAGCACCCAGAGCACTGAGCACCCAGCATCCCGAGCACGGAGCACCCAGGACCCCGAGCACTGAGAACTGAGCACCCAGCACCCTGAGTACTGAGCACCGAGATCCCCGAGCACTGAGCACACTGAGTACTGAGCACCCAGCACCCCGAGCACTGAGCACCCAGCACCCTGAGCACTGAGCACCCAGCACCATGAGCACGGAGCACCCCGAGGACTGAGCACCCAGCACCCTGAGCACTGAGCACCCAGCACCTTGAGTACTGAGCACCGAGCACCTCGAGCACTAAGCAACCAGCACCCTGAGTACTGAGCACCCAGCACCCTGAGCACTGAGCACCCAGAACCCTGAGCACTGAGCACCCAGCACCCTGAGCACGGAGCACCCAGCACGCTGAGTACTGAGCACCCAACACCCAGAGTACTGAGCACCCAGCACCCTGAGCACTGAGCACCCAGCACCCTGAGTACTGAGCACCCAGCACCCTGAGTACTGAACACCCAGCACCCTGAGCACTGAGCACTGAGCACCCTGAGCACTGAGTACTGAGCACTGAGCACCCTGAGCACTGAGCACACAGCACCCCGAGTACTGAGCACCCAGCACCCCGAGCACTGAGCACCCAGCACCCCGAGCACTGAGCACTGAGCACCCTGAGCACTGAGCACCCAGCACCCCGAGTACTGAGCACTGAGCACCCTGAGTACTGAGCACCAAGCACCCTGAGTACTGAGCACCCAGCACCCTGAGTACTGAGCACCCAGCACCCTGAGCACTGAGCACCCAGCACCCCGAGCACTGAGCACCCAGCACCCTGAGTACTGAGCACAGAGCACTCTGAGCACTGAGCACCCAGCACCCTGAGTACTGAGCACCCAGCACCCTGAGTCCTGAGCAACCAGCAGCCTGAGCACTGAGAACCCAGCACCCTGAGCACTGAGCACTGAGCACCCAGCACCACAGCCCTGAGCACCCAGCACCCCGAGCACTGAGCAACCAGCAACCTGAGTACTGAGCAACCAGCAACCTGAGTACTGAGCACCCAGCAACCTGAGTACTGAGCACTCAGCACCCTGAGTACTGAGCATCGAGCACACCGAGCAATGAGCACCCAGCACCCTGAGCACTGAGCACCCGGAGGACTGAGCACCCAGCACCCTGAGCACTGAGCACCGATCACCCTGAGCAGTGAGCACCCAGCACCCCGAGCACTGAGCACTCAGCACCCTGAGTACTGAGCACCCAGCACCCCGAGTACTGAGCACCCAGCACCCTGAGTACTGAGCACCCAGCACCCCGAGCACTGAGCACCCAGCACCCTGAGTACAGAGCACCCTGATTACTGAGCACTGAGCACCGAGCATCCTGAGTACTGAGCACCCAGCACCCCGAGCACTGAGCACCCAGCACCCTGAGCACTGAGCACCCAGCACCCTGAGCACTGAGCACCCAGCACCCTGAGTACTGAGTACCCAGCACCCTGAGCTCTGAGCACCCAGCACCCTGAGTACTGAGCACCGAGCACCCTGAGTACTGAGCACCCAGCACCCTTAGTACTGAGCACCCAGCACCCTGAGTACTGAGCACCCAGCACCCTGAGTACTGAGCACCCAGCACCACCCTCAGCACTGAGCACCCAGCACCCCGAGCACTGAGCACCCAGCTCCCTGAACACTGAGCACCCAGCACCCCGAGCACTTAGCACCCAGCACCCTGAGTACTGAGCACCCAGCACCCTGAGTACTGAGCACTGAGCACCCCGAGTACTGAGCACCCAGCACCCTGAGCACTGAGCACCCAGCAACCTGAGTACTGAGAACAGATCACCCTGAGTACTGAGCACCCAGCACCCTGAGTACTGAGCCCCCAGCACCCTGAGTACTGAGCACCCAGCACCCCGAGCACTGAGCACCCAGCACACCGAGAATGAGCACCCAGCACCCTGAGTACTGAGAACCGAGCACCCTGAGTACTGAGCACCCAGCACCCTGAGTACTGAGCCCCCAGCACCCTGAGTACTGAGCACCCAGCAACCCGAGCACTGAGCACCCAGCACCATGAGAATGAGCACCCAGCACCATGAGTACTGAGCACCCAGCACCCTGAGTTCTGAGCACTAAGCACCCAGAGCACTGAGCACCCAGCACCCCGAGCACGGAGCACTGAGCACCCTGAGCACTGAGCACCCAGCACTACGAGTACTGAGCACCGAGCACCCTGAGTACTGAGCACCAAGCACCCCGAGTACTGAGCACTGAGCACCCTGAGTACTGAGCACCCAGCACCCTGAGCACTGAGCACCCAGCACCCTGAGTACTGAGCACTGAGACCCCTGAGTACTGAGCACCGAGCACCCTGAGTACTGAGCACCCAGCACCCTGATCACTGAGCACGGAGCACCCCGAGGACTGAGCACCCAGCACCCTGAGCACTGAGCACCCAGCACCTTGAGTACTGAGCACCGAGCACAACGAGCACTGAGCACCCAGCACACTGAGTACTGAGCACCCAGCACCCTGAGCACTGAGCACCCAGCTCCCTGAGCACTGAGCACGCAGCACCCCGAGCACTGAGCACCCAGCACCCTGAGTACTGAGCACAGAGCACCCTGAGCACTGAGCACTGAGCACCCAGCACCCTGAGCACTGAGCACCCAGCACCACAGCCCTGAGCACCCAGCACCCCGAACACTGAGCACCCAGCACCCTGAGCACTGAGCACCCAGCACCCTGAGTACTGAGCAACCAGCAACCTGAGTACTGAGCACCCAGCACCCTAAGTACTGAGCACTCAGCACCCTGAGTACTGAGCACCGAGCACACCGAGCAATGAGCACCCAGCACCCTGAGTACTGAGCACCCGGAGGACTGAGCACCCAGCACCCTGAGCACAGAGCACCGATCACCCTGAGCAGTGAGCACCCAGCACCCCGAGCACTGAGCACCCAGCACCCTGAGTACTGAGCACCCAGCACCCCGAGTACTGAGCACCCAGCACCCTGAGTACTGAGCACCCAGCACCCCGAGCACTGAGCACCCAGCACCCTGAGTACTGAGCACCCTGATTACTGAGCACTGAGCACCGAGCATCCTGAGTACTGAGCACCCAGCACGCCGAGCACTGAGCACCCAGCACCCTGAGCACTGAGCACGGAGCACCCTGAGCACTGAGCACCCAGCACCCTGAGTACTGAGCACCCAGTACCCTGATTACTGATTACCCAGCACCCTGAGCTCTGAGCACCCAGCACCCTGAGTACTGAGCACCGAGCACCCTGAGTACTGAGCACCCAGCACCCTTAGTACTGAGCACCCAGCACCCTGAGCACTGAGCACCCAGCACCCTGAGTACTGAGCACCCAGCACCACCCTCAGCACTGAGCACCCAGCACCCCGAGCACTGAGCACCCAGCACCCTGAGCACTGAGCACCCTGATTACTGAGCACTGAGCACCGAGCATCCTGAGTACTGAGCACCCAGCACCCCGAGCACTGAGCACCCAGCACCCTGAGCACTGAGCACCCAGCACCCTGAGCACTGAGCACCCAGCACCCTGAGTACTGAGCACTCAGCACCCTGAGTACTGAGTACCCAGCACCCTGAGCTCTGAGCACCCAGCACCCTGAGTACTGAGCACCGAGCACCCTGAGTACTGAGCACCCAGCACCCTTAGTACTGAGCACCCAGCACCCTGAGCACTGAGCACCCAGCACCCTGAGTACTGAGCACCCAGCACCACCCTCAGCACTGAGCACCCAGCACCCCGAGCACTGAGCACCCAGCTCCCTGAACACTGAGCACCCAGCACCCCGAGTACTGAGCACACTGCACCCCGAGTACTGAGCACCGAGCACCCCGAGCACTGAGCACCCAGCACCCTGAGTACTGAGCACCCAGCACCCTGAGTACTGAGCACTGAGCACCCCGAGTACTGAGCACCCAGCACCCCGAGCACTGAGCACCCAGCAACCTGAGTACTGAGAACAGATCACCCTGAGTACTGAGCACCCAGCACCCTGAGTACTGAGCCCCCAGCACCCTGAGTACTGAGCACCCAGCACCCCGAGCACTGAGCACCCAGCACCCTGAGAATGAGCACCCAGCACCCTGAGTACTAAGAACCGAGCACCCTGAGTACTGAGCACCCAGCACCCTGAGTACTGAGCCCCCAGCACCCTGAGTACTGAGCACCCAGCAACCCGAGCACTGAGCACCCAGCACCCTGAGAATGAGAACCCAGCACCATGAGTACTGAGCACCCAGCACCCTGAGTACTGAGCACTAAGCACCCAGAGCACTGAGCACCCAGCACCCCGAGCACGGAGCACTGAGCACCCTGAGCACTGAGCACCCAGCACCACGAGTACTGAGCACCGAGCACCCTGAGTACTGAGCACCAAGCACCCCGAGTACTGAGCACTGAGCACCCTGAGTACTGAGCACCCAGCACCCTGAGCACTGAGCACCCAGCACCCTGAGTACTGAGCACTGAGACCCCTGAGTACTGAGCACCGAGCACCCTGAGTACTGAGCACCCAGCACCCTGATCACTGAGCACGGAGCACCCCGAGGACTGAGCACCCAGAACCCTGAGCACTGAGCACCCAGCACCTTGAGTACTGAGCACCGAGCACAACAAGCACTGAGCACCCAGCACCCTGAGTACTGAGCACCCAGCACCCTGAGCACTGAGCACCCAGCTCCCTGAGCACTGAGCACGCAGCACCCCGAGCACTGAGCACCCAGCACCCTGAGTACTGAGCACAGAGCAACCTGTGCACTGAGCACTGAGCACCCAGCACCCTGAGCACTGAGCACTGAGCACCCAGCACCAAAGCCCTGAGCACCCAGCACCCCGAACACTGAGCACCCAGCACCCTGAGCACTGAGCACCCATCACCCTGAGTACTGAGAAACCAGCAACCTGAGTACTGAGCACCCAGCACCCTGAGTACTGAGCACTCAGCACCCTGAGTACTGAGCACCGAGCACACCGAGCGATGAGCACCCAGCACCCTGAGCACTGAGCACCCGGAGGACTGAGCACCCAGCACCCTGAGCACTGAGCACCGATCACCCTGAGCAGTGAGCACCCAGCACCCCGTGCACTGAGCACCCAGCACCCTGAGTACTGAGCACACAGCACCCTGAGTACTGAGCACCCAGCACCCTGAGTACTGAGCACCCAGCACCCCGAGCACTGAGCACCCAGCACCCTGAGTACTGAGCACCCTGATTACTGAGCACTGAGCACCGAGCATCCTGAGTACTGAGCACCCAGCACGCCGAGCACTGAGCACCCAGCACCCTGAGCACTGAGCACCCAGGACCCTGAGCACTGAGCACCCAGCACCCTGAGTACTGAGCACCAAGCACCCTGAGTACTGAGTACCCAGCACCCTGAGCTCTGAGCACCCAGCGCCCTGAGTACTGAGCACCGAGCACCCTGAGTACTGAGCACCCAGCACCCTTAGTACTGAGCACCCAGCACCCCGAGCACTGAGCACCCAGCACCCTGAGTACTGAGCACCCAGCACCACCCTCAGCACTGAGCACCCAGCACCCCGAGCACTGAGCACCCAGCACCCCGAGAATGAGCACCCAGCACCCTGAGTACTGAGAACCGAGCACCCTGATACTGAGCACCCAGCACCCTGAGTACTGAGCCCCCAGCACCCTGAGTACTGAGTACCCAGCAACCCGAGCACTGAGCACCCAGCACCCTGAGAATGAGCACCCAGCACCATGAGTACTGAGCACCCAGCACACTGAGTACTGAGCACTAAGCACCCAGAGCACTGAGCACCCAGCACCCCGAGCACGGAGCACCCAGGACCCCGAGCACTGAGAACTGAGCACCCAGCACCCTGAGTACTGAGCACCGAGATCCCCGAGCACTGAGCACACTGAGTACTGAGCACCCAGCACCCCGAGCACTGAGCACCCAGCACCCTGAGCACTGAGCACCCAGCACCATGAGCACGGAGCACCCCGAGCACTGAGCACCCAGCACCCTGAGCACTGAGCACCCAGCACCTTGAGTACTGAGCACCGAGCACCTCGAGCACTAAGCACCGAGCACCCTGAGTACTGAGCACCCAGCACCCTGAGCACTGAGCACCCAGAACCCTGAGCACTGAGCACCCAGCACCCTGAGCACGGAGCACCCAGCACCCTGAGTACTGAGCACCCAACACCCAGAGTACTGAGCACCCAGCACCCTGAGCACTGAGCACCCAGCACCCTGAGTACTGAGCACCCAGCACCCTGAGTACTGAACACCCAGCACCCTGAGCACTGAGCACTGAGCACCCTGAGCACTGAGTACTGAGCACTGAGCACCCTGAGCACTGAGCACCCAGCACCCCGAGTACTGAGCACCCAGCACCCCGAGCACTGAGCACCCAGCACCCCGAGCACTGAGCACTGAGCACCCTGAGCACTGAGCACCCAGCACCCTGAGTACTGAGCACTGAGCACCCTGAGTACTGAGCACCAAGCAGCCTGAGTACTGAGCACCCAGCACCCTGAGTACTGAGCACCCAGCACCCTGAGCACTGAGCACCCAGCACCCCGAGCACTGAGCACCCACAACCCTGAGTACTGAGCACAGAGCACTCTGAGCACTGAGCACCCAGCACCCCGAGCACTGAGCACCCAGCACCCTGAGCACTGAGCACCCAGCACCCTGAGTACTGAGCAACCAGCAACCTGAGTACTGAGCAACCTGCACCCTGAGTACTGAGCACTCAGCACCCTGAGTACTGAGCACCGAGCACACCGAGCAATGAGCACCCAGCACCCTGAGCACTGAGCACCCGAAGGACTGAGCACCTAGCACCCTGAGCACTGAGCACCGATCACCCTGAGCAGTGAGCACCCAGCACCCCGAGCACTGAGCACTCAGCACCCTGAGTACTGAGCACCAAGCACCCTGAGTACTGAGCACTCAGCACCCTGAGTACTGAGCACCCAGCACCCTGAGCACTGAGCACCCAGCACCCTGAGTACTGAGCACCCTGATTACTGAGCACTGAGCACCGAGTATCCTGAGTACTGAGCACCCAGCACCCCGAGCACTGAGCACCCAGCACCCTGAGCACTGAGCACCCAGCACCCTGAGTACTGAGCACTCAGCACCCTGAGTACTGAGTACCCAGCACCCTGAGCTCTGAGCACCCAGCACCCTGAGTACTGAGCACCCAACACCCAGAGTACTGAGCACCCAGCACCCTGAGAACTGAGTACCCAGCACCCTGAGCTCTGAGCACCCAGCAACCTGAGTACTGAGCACCGAGCACCCTCAGTACTGAGCACCCAGCACCCTTAGTACTGAGCACCCAGCACCCTGAGCACTGAGCACCCAGCACCCTGAGTACTGAGCACCCAGCACCACCCTCAGCACTGAGCACACAGCACCCCGAGCACTGAGCACCCAGCTCCCTGAGCACTGAGCACCCAGCACCCCGAGTACTGAGCAGCCTGCACCACGAGTACTGAGCACCGAGCACCCCGAGCACTGAGCACCCAGCACCCTGAGTACTGAGCACCCAGCACCCTGAGTACTGAGCACCCAGCACCCTGAGTACTGAACACCCAGCACCCTGAGCACTGAGCACTGAGCACCCTGAGCACTGAGTACTGAGCACTGAGCACCCTGAGCACTGAGCACAAAGCACCCCGAGTACTGAGCACCCAGCACCCCGAGCACTGAGCACCCAGCACCCCGAGCACTGAGCACCCTGAGCACTGAGCACCCAGCACCCCGAGTACTGAGCACTGAGCACCCTGAGTACTGAGCACCAAGCACCCTGAGTACTGAGCACCCAGCACCCTGAGTACTGCGCACCCAGCACCCTGAGCACTGAGCACCCAGCACCCCGAGCACTGAGCACCCAGCACCCTGAGTACTGAGCACAGAGCACTCTGAGCACTGAGCACCCAGCACCCTGAGTACTGAGCACCCAGCACCCTGAGTACTGAGCAACCAGCACCCTGAGCACTGAGCACTGAGCACCCAGCACCCTGAGCACTGAGCACTGAGCACCCAGCACCACAGCCCTGAGCACCCAGCTCCCCGAGCACTGAGCACCCAACACCCTGAGCACTGAGCACCCAGCACCCTGAGTACTGAGCAACCAGCAACCTGAGTACTGAGCACCCAGCACCCTGAGTACTGAGCACTCAGCACCCTGAGTACTGAGCACCGAGCACACCGAGCAATGAGCACCCAGCACCCTGAGCACTGAGCACCCGGAGGACTGAGAACCCAGCACCCTGAGCACTGAGCACCGATCACCCTGAGCAGTGAGCACCCAGCACCCCGAGCACTGAGCACTCAGCACCCTGAGTACTGAGCACCCAGCACCCCGAGTACTGAGCACCCAGCACCCTGAGTACTGAGCACCCAGCACCCCGAGCACTGAGCACCCAGCACCCTGAGTACTGAGCACCCTGATTACTGAGCACTGAGCCCCGAGCATCCTGAGTACTGAGCACCCAACACCCCGAGCACTGAGCACCCAGCACCCTGAGCACTGAGCACCCAGCACCCTGAGCACTGACCACCCAGCACGCTGAGTACTGAGCACTCAGCACCCTGAGTACTGAGTACCCAGCACTCTGAGCTCTGAGCACCCAGCACCCTGAGTACTGAGCACCGAGCACCCTGAGTACTGAGCACCCAGCACCCTTAGTACTGAGCTCCCAGCACCCTGAGCACTGAGCACCCAGCTCCCTGAACACTGAGCACCCAGCACCCCGAGTACTGAGCACCCTGCACCCCGAGTACTGAGCACCGAGCACCCCGAGCACTGAGCACCCAGCACCCGGAGTACTGAGCACCCAGCACCCTGAGTACTGAGCACTGAGCACCCCGAATACTGAGCACCCAGCACCCCGAGCACTGAGCACCCAGCAACCTGAGTACTGAGAACAGATCACCCTGTGTACTGAGCACCCAGCACCCTGAGTACTGAGCCCCCAGCACCCTGAGTACTGAGCACCCAGCACCCCGAGCACTGAGCACCCAGCACCCCGAGAATGAGCACCCAGCACCCTGAGTACTGAGAACCGAGCACCATGAGTACTGAGCACCCAGCACCCTGAGTACTGAGCCCCCAGCACCCTGAGTACTGAGCACCCAGCAACCCGAGCACTGAGCACCCAGCACCCTGAGAATGAGCACCCAGCACCATGAGTACTAAGCACCCAGCACCCTGAGTACTGAGCACTAAGCACCCAGAGCACTGAGCACCCAGCACCCCGAGCACGGAGCAACCAGGACCCCGAGCACTGAGCACACTGAGTACTGAGCAGCCAGCACCCCGAGCACTGAGCACCCAGCACCCTGAGCACTGAGCACCCAGCACCATGAGCACGGAGCACCCCGAGGACTGAGCACCCAGCACCCTGAGCACTGAGCACCCAGCACCTTGAGTACTGAGCACCGAGCATCTCGAGCACTAAGCACCCAGCACCCTGAGTACTGAGCACCCAGCACCCTGAGCACTGAGCACCCAGAACCCTGAGCACTGAGCACCCAGCACCCTGAGCACGGAGCAACCAGCACCCTGAGTACTGAGCACCCAACACCCAGAGTACTGAGCACCCAGCACCCTGAGTGCTGAGTACCCAGAACCCTGAGCTCTGAGCACCCAGCACCCTGAGTACTGAGCAACGAGCACCCTGAGTACTGAGCACCCAGCACCCTTAGTACTGAGCACCCAGCACCCTGAGCACTGAGCACCCAGCACCCTGAGTACTGAGCACCCAGCACCACCCTCAGCACTGAGCACCCAGCACCCCGAGCACTGAGCACCCAGCTCCCGGAGCACTGAGCACCCAGAACCCCGAGTACTGAGCACCCTGCACCCCGAGTACTGAGCACCGAGCTCCCCGAGCACTGAGCACCCAGCACCCTGAGTACTGAGCACCCAGCACCCTGAGTACTGAGCACTGAGCACCCCGAGTACTGAGCACCCAGCACCCCCAGCACTGAGCACCCAGCAACCTGAGTACTGAGAACAGATCACCCTGAGTACTGAGCACCCAGCACCCTGAGTACTGAGCCCCCAGCACCCTGAGTACTGAGCACCCAGCACCCCGAGCACTGAGCTCCCCGCACCCCGACAATGAGCACCCAGCACCCTGAGTACTGAGAACCGAGCACCCTGAGTACTGAGCACCCAGCACCCTGAGTACTGAGCCCCCAGCACCCTGAGTACTAAGCACCCAGCATCCCGAGCACTGAGCACCCAGCACCCTGAGAATGAGCACCCAGCACCATGAGTACTGAGCACCCAGCACCCTGAGTACTGAGCACTAAGCACCCAGAGCACTGAGCACCCAGCACCCTGAGCACGGAGCACCCAGGACCCCGAGCACTGAGAACTGAGCACCCAGCACCCTGAGTACTGAGCACCGAGCTCCCCGAGCACTGAACACACTGAGTACTGAGCACCCAGCACCCCGAGCACTGAGCACCCAGCACCCTGAGCACTGAGCACCCAGCACCCTGAGTACTGAGCACCCAGCACCCTGAGTACTGAACACCCAGCACCCTGAGCACTGAGCACTGAGCACCCTGAGCACTGAGCACCCAGCACCCCGAGTACTGAGCACCGAGCACCCCGAGCACTGAGCAACCAGCGCCCCGAGCACTGAGCACACAGCACCCCGAGCACTGAGCACTGAGCACCCTGAGCACTGAGCACCCAGGACCCCGAGTACTGAGCACTGAGCACCCTGAGTACTGAGCACCAAGCACCCCGAGAACTGAGCACTGAGCACCCTGAGTACTGAGCACCCAGCACCCTGAGCACTGAGCACCCAGCACCCTGAGTACTGAGCACTGAGATCCCTGAGTACTGAGCACCGAGCACCCTGAGTACTGAGCACCCAGCACCCTCATCACTGAGCACGGAGCACCCCGAGGGCTGAGCAACGAGCACAACGAGCACTGAGCACCCAGCACCCTGAGTACTGAGCACCCAGCACCCTGAGCACTGAGCACCCAGCTCCCTGAGCACTGAGCACGCAGCACCCCGAGCACTGAGCACCCAGCACCCTGAGTACTGAGCACAGAGCACCCTGAGCACTGAGCACCCAGCACCCTGAGTACTGAGCACCCAGCACCCTGAGTACTGGGCAACCAGCACCCTGAGCACTGAGCACTGAGCACCCAGCACCCTGAGCACTGAGAACTGAGCACCCAGCACCACAGCCGTGAGCACCCAGCACCCCGAGCACTGAGCACCCAGCACCCTGAGCACTGAGCACCCAGCACCCTGAGTACTGAGCAACCAGCAACCTGAGTACTGAGCACCCAGCACCCTGAGTACTGAGCACTCAGCACCCTGAGTACTGAGCACCCAGCACCCTGAGCACTGAGCACCCAGCACCCCGAGTACTGAGCACCCTGCACACCGAGTACTGAGCACCGAGCACCCCGAGCACTGAGCACCCAGCACCCTGAGTACTGAGCACCCAACACCCTGAGTACTGAACACTGAGCACCCCGAGTACTGAGCACCCAGCACCCCGAGCACTGAGCACCCAGCAACCTGAGTACTGAGAACAGATCACCCTGAGTACTGAGCACCCAGCACCCCGAGCACTGAGCACCCAGCACCCTGAGTACTGAGCACCCTGATTACTGAGCACTGAGCACCGAGCATCCTGAGTACTGAGCACCCAACACCCCGAGCACTGAGCACCCAGCACCCTGAGTACTGAACACTGAGCACCCCGAGTACTGAGCACCCAGCACCCCGAGCACTGAGCACCCAGCAACCTGAGTACTGAGAACAGATCACCCTGAGTACTGAGCACCCAGCACCCCGAGCACTGAGCACCCAGCACCCTGAGTACTGAGCACCCTGATTACTGAGCACTGAGCACCGAGCATCCTGAGTACTGAGCACCCAACACCCCGAGCACTGAGCACCCAGCACCCTGAGCACTGAGCACCCAGCACCCTGAGCACTGACCACCCAGCACGCTGAGTACTGAGCACTCAGCACCCTGAGTACTGAGTACCCAGCACTCTGAGCTCTGAGCACCCAGCACCCTGAGTACTGAGCACCGAGCACCCTGAGTACTGAGCACCGAGCACCCTGAGTACTGAGCACCCAGCACCCTTAGTACTGAGCTCCCAGCACCCTGAGCACTGAGCACCCAGCTCCCTGAACACTGAGCACCCAGCACCCCGAGTACTGAGCACCCTGCACCCCGAGTACTGAGCACCGAGCACCCCGAGCACTGAGCACCCAGCACCCGGAGTACTGAGCACCCAGCACCCTGAGTACTGAGCACTGAGCACCCCGAATACTGAGCACCCAGCACCCCGAGCACTGAGCACCCAGCAACCTGAGTACTGAGAACAGATCACCCTGTGTACTGAGCACCCAGCACCCTGAGTACTGAGCCCCCAGCACCCTGAGTACTGAGCACCCAGCACCCCGAGCACTGAGCACCCAGCACCCCGAGAATGAGCACCCAGCACCCTGAGTACTGAGAACCGAGCACCATGAGTACTGAGCACCCAGCACCCTGAGTACTGAGCCCCCAGCAACCTGAGTACTGAGCACCCAGCAACCCGAGCACTGAGCACCCAGCACCCTGAGAATGAGCACCCAGCACCATGAGTACTGAGCACCCAGCACCCTGAGTACTGAGCACTAAGCACCCAGAGCACTGAGCACCCAGCACCCCGAGCACGGAGCAACCAGGACCCCGAGCACTGAGCACACTGAGTACTGAGCAGCCAGCACCCCGAGCACTGAGCACCCAGCACCCTGAGCACTGAGCACCCAGCACCATGAGCACGGAGCACCCCGAGGACTGAGCACCCAGCACCCTGAGCACTGAGCACCCAGCACCTTGAGTACTGAGCACCGAGCATCTCGAGCACTAAGCACCCAGCACCCTGAGTACTGAGCACCCAGCACCCTGAGCACTGAGCACCCAGAACCCTGAGCACTGAGCACCCAGCACCCTGAGCACGGAGCAACCAGCACCCTGAGTACTGAGCACCCAACACCCAGAGTACTGAGCACCCAGCACCCTGAGTGCTGAGTACCCAGAACCCTGAGCTCTGAGCACCCAGCACCCTGAGTACTGAGCAACGAGCACCCTGAGTACTGAGTACCCAGCACCCTTAGTACTGAGCACCCAGCACCCTGAGCACTGAGCACCCAGCACCCTGAGTACTGAGCACCCAGCACCACCCTCAGCACTGAGCACCCAGCACCCCGAGCACTGAGCACCCAGCTCCCGGAGCACTGAGCACCCAGAACCCCGAGTACTGAGCACCCTGCACCCCGAGTACTGAGCACCGAGCACCCCGAGCACTGAGCACCCAGCACCCTGAGTACTGAGCACCCAGCACCCTGAGTACTGAGCACTGAGCACCCCGAGTACTGAGCACCCAGCACCCCCAGCACTGAGCACCCAGCAACCTGAGTACTGAGAACAGATCACCCTGAGTACTGAGCACCCAGCACCCTGAGTACTGAGCCCCCAGCACCCTGAGTACTGAGCACCCAGCACCCCGAGCACTGAGCTCCCCGCACCCCGACAATGAGCACCCAGCACCCTGAGTACTGAGAACCGAGCACCCTGAGTACTGAGCACCCAGCACCCTGAGTACTGAGCCCCCAGCACCCTGAGTACTAAGCACCCAGCAACCCGAGCACTGAGCACCCAGCACCCTGAGAATGAGCACCCAGCACCATGAGTACTGAGCACCCAGCACCCTGAGTACTGAGCACTAAGCACCCAGAGCACTGAGCACCCAGCACCCTGAGCACGGAGCACCCAGGACCCCGAGCACTGAGAACTGAGCACCCAGCACCCTGAGTACTGAGCACCGAGCTCCCCGAGCACTGAACACACTGAGTACTGAGCACCCAGCACCCCGAGCACTGAGCACCCAGCACCCTGAGCACTGAGCACCCAGCACCCTGAGTACTGAGCACCCAGCACCCTGAGTACTGAACACCCAGCACCCTGAGCACTGAGCACTGAGCACCCTGAGCACTGAGCACCCAGCACCCCGAGTACTGAGCACCGAGCACCCCGAGCACTGAGCACCCAGCGCCCCGAGCACTGAGCACACAGCACCCCGAGCACTGAGCAGTGAGCACCCTGAGCACTGAGCACCCAGGACCCCGAGTACTGAGCACTGAGCACCCTGAGTACTGAGCACCAAGCACCCCGAGAACTGAGCACTGAGCACCCTGAGTACTGAGCACCCAGCACCCTGGGCACTGAGCACCCAGCACCCTGAGTACTGAGCACTGAGATCCCTGAGTACTGAGCACCGAGCACCCTGAGTACTGAGCACCCAGCACCCTCATCACTGAGCACGGAGCACCCCGAGGGCTGAGCAACGAGCACAACGAGCACTGAGCACCCAGCACCCTGAGTACTGAGCACCCAGCACCCTGAGCACTGAGCACCCAGCTCCCTGAGCACTGAGCACGCAGCACCCCGAGCACTGAGCACCCAGCACCCTGAGTACTGAGCACAGAGCACCCTGAGCACTGAGCACCCAGCACCCTGAGTACTGAGCACCCAGCACCCTGAGTACTGGGCAACCAGCACCCTGAGCACTGAGCACTGAGCACCCAGCACCCTGAGCACTGAGAACTGAGCACCCAGCACCACAGCCGTGAGCACCCAGCACCCCGAGCACTGAGCACCCAGCACCCTGAGCACTGAGCACCCAGCACCCTGAGTACTGAGCAACCAGCAACCTGAGTACTGAGCACCCAGCACCCTGAGTACTGAGCACTCAGCACCCTGAGTACTGAGCACCCAGCACCCTGAGCACTGAGCACCCAGCACCCCGAGTACTGAGCACCCTGCACACCGAGTACTGAGCACCGAGCACCCCGAGCACTGAGCACCCAGCACCCTGAGTACTGAGCACCCAACACCCTGAGTACTGAACACTGAGCACCCCGAGTACTGAGCACCCAGCACCCCGAGCACTGAGCACCCAGCAACCTGAGTACTGAGAACAGATCACCCTGAGTACTGAGCACCCAGCACCCCGAGCACTGAGCACCCAGCACCCTGAGTACTGAGCACCCTGATTACTGAGCACTGAGCACCGAGCATCCTGAGTACTGAGCACCCAACACCCCGAGCACTGAGCACCCAGCACCCTGAGCACTGAGCACCCAGCACCCTGAGCACTGACCACCCAGCACGCTGAGTACTGAGCACTCAGCACCCTGAGTACTGAGTACCCAGCACTCTGAGCTCTGAGCACCCAGCACCCTGAGTACTGAGCACCGAGCACCCTGAGTACTGAGCACCGAGCACCCTGAGTACTGAGCACCCAGCACCCTTAGTACTGAGCTCCCAGCACCCTGAGCACTGAGCACCCAGCTCCCTGAACACTGAGCACCCAGCACCCCGAGTACTGAGCACCCTGCACCCCGAGTACTGAGCACCGAGCACCCCGAGCACTGAGCACCCAGCACCCGGAGTACTGAGCACCCAGCACCCTGAGTACTGAGCACTGAGCACCCCGAATACTGAGCACCCAGCACCCCGAGCACTGAGCACCCAGCAACCTGAGTACTGAGAACAGATCACCCTGTGTACTGAGCACCCAGCACCCTGAGTACTGAGCCCCCAGCACCCTGAGTACTGAGCACCCAGCACCCCGAGCACTGAGCACCCAGCACCCCGAGAATGAGCACCCAGCACCCTGAGTACTGAGAACCGAGCACCATGAGTACTGAGCACCCAGCACCCTGAGTACTGAGCCCCCAGCACCCTGAGTACTGAGCACCCAGCAACCCGAGCACTGAGCACCCAGCACCCTGAGAATGAGCACCCAGCACCATGAGTACTGAGCACCCAGCACCCTGAGTACTGAGCACTAAGCACCCAGAGCACTGAGCACCCAGCACCCCGAGCACGGAGCAACCAGGACCCCGAGCACTGAGCACACTGAGTACTGAGCAGCCAGCACCCCGAGCACTGAGCACCCAGCACCCTGAGCACTGAGCACCCAGCACCATGAGCACGGAGCACCCCGAGGACTGAGCACCCAGCACCCTGAGCACTGAGCACCCAGCACCTTGAGTACTGAGCACCGAGCACCTCGAGCACTAAGCACCCAGCACCCTGAGTACTGAGCACCCAGCACCCTGAGCACTGAGCACCCAGAACCCTGAGCACTGAGCACCCAGCACCCTGAGCACGGAGCAACCAGCACCCTGAGTACTGAGCACCCAACACCCAGAGTACTGAGCACCCAGCACCCTGAGTGCTGAGTACCCAGAACCCTGAGCTCTGAGCACCCAGCACCCTGAGTACTGAGCAACGAGCACCCTGAGTACTGAGCACCCAGCACCCTTAGTACTGAGCACCCAGCAACCTGAGCACTGAGCACCCAGCACCCTGAGTACTGAGCACACAGCACCACCCTCAGCACTGAGCACCCAGCACCCCGAGCACTGAGCACCCAGCTCCCGGAGCACTGAGCACCCAGAACCCCGAGTACTGAGCACCCTGCACCCCGAGTACTGAGCACCGAGCACCCCGAGCACTGAGCACCCAGCACCCTGAGTACTGAGCACCCAGCACCCTGAGTACTGAGCACTGAGCACCCCGAGTACTGAGCACCCAGCACCCCCAGCACTGAGCACCCAGCAACCTGAGTACTGAGAACAGATCACCCTGAGTACTGAGCACCCAGCACCCTGAGTACTGAGCCCCCAGCACCCTGAGTACTGAGCACCCAGCACCCCGAGCTCTGAGCTCCCCGCACCCCGACAATGAGCACCCAGCACCCTGAGTACTGAGAACCGAGCACCCTGAGTACTGAGCACCCAGCACCCTGAGTACTGAGCCCCCAGCACCCTGAGTACTAAGCACCCAGCAACCCGAGCACTGAGCACCCAGCACCCTGAGAATGAGCACCCAGCACCATGAGTACTTAGCACCCAGCACCCTGAGTACTGAGCACTAAGCACCCAGAGCACTGAGCACCCAGCACACCGAGCACGGAGCACCCAGGACCCCGAGCACTGAGAACTGAGCACCCAGCACCCTGAGTACTGAGCACCGAGCTCCCCGAGCACTGAACACACTGAGTACTGAGCACCCAGCACCCCGAGCACTGAGCACCCAGCACCCTGAGCACTGAGCACCCAGCACCCTGAGTACTGAGCACCCAGCACCCTGAGTACTGAACACCCAGCACCCTGAGCACTGAGCACTGAGCACCCTGAGCACTGAGCACCCAGCACCCCGAGTACTGAGCACCGAGCACCCCGAGCACTGAGCACCCAGCGCCCCGAGCACTGAGCACACAGCACCCCGAGCACTGAGCACCCTGAGCACTGAGCACCCAGGACCCCGAGTACTGAGCACTGAGCACCCTGAGTACTGAGCACCAAGCACCCCGAGAACTGAGCACTGAGCACCCTGAGTACTGAGCACCCAGCACCCTGAGCCCTGAGCACCCAGCACCCTGAGTACTGAGCACTGAGATCCCTGAGTACTGAGCACCGAGCACCCTGAGTACTGAGCACCCAGCACCCTCATCACTGAGCACGGAGCACCCCGAGGGCTGAGCAACGAGCACAACGAGCACTGAGCACCCAGCACCCTGAGTACTGAGCACCCAGCACCCTGAGCACTGAGCACCCAGCTCCCTGAGCACTGAGCACGCAGCACCCCGAGCACTGAGCACCCAGCACCCTGAGTACTGAGCACAGAGCACCCTGAGCACTGAGCACCCAGCACCCTGAGTACTGAGCACCCAGCACCCTGAGTACTGGGCAACCAGCACCCTGAGCACTGAGCACTGAGCACCCAGCACCCTGAGCACTGAGAACTGAGCACCCAGCACCACAGCCCTGAGCACCCAGCACCCCGAGCACTGAGCACCCAGCATCCTGAGCACTGAGCACCCAGCACCCTGAGTACTGAGCAACCAGCAACCTGAGTACTGAGCACCCAGCACCCTGAGTACTGAGCACTCAGCATCCTGAGTACTGAGCACCCAGCACCCTGAGCACTGAGCACCCAGCACCCCGAGTACTGAGCACCCTGCACACCGAGTACTGAGCACCGAGCACCCCGAGCACTGAGCACCCAGCACCCTGAGTACTGAGCACCCAACACCCTGAGTACTGAACACTGAGCACCCCGAGTACTGAGCACCCAGCACCCCGAGCACTGAGCACCCAGCAACGTGAGTACTGAGAACAGATCACCCTGAGTACTGAGCACCCAGCACCCTGAGAACTGAGCCCTCAGCACCCTGAGTACTGAGCACCCAGCACCCCGAGCACTGAGCACCCAGCACCCCGAGAATGAGCACCCAGCAATCTGAGTACAGAGAACCGAGCACCCTGAGTACTGAGCACCCAGCACCCTGAGTACTGAGCCCCCAGCACCCTGAGTACTGAGCACCCAGCAACCCGAGCACTGAGCACCCAGCACCCTGAGAATGAGCACCCAGCACCATGAGTACTGAGCACCCAGCACCCTGAGTACTGAGCACTAAGCACCCAGAGCACTGAGCACCCAGCACCCCGAGCACGGAGCACCCAGGACCCCGAGCACTGAGAACTGAGCACCCAGCACCCTGAGTACTGAGCACCGAGCTCCCCGAGCACTGAGCACACTGAGTACTGAGCACCCAGCACCCCGATCACTGAGCACCCAGCACCCTAAGCACTGAGCACCCAGCACCCTGAGCACTGAGCACCCAGCACCCTGAGTACTGAGCACACAGCACCCCGAGCACTGAGCACTGAGCACCCTGAGCACTGAGCACCCAGGACCCCGAGTACTGAGCACTGAGCACCCTGAGTACTGAGCACCAAGCACCCCGAGAACTGAGCACTGAGCACCCTGAGTACTGAGCACCCAGCACCCTGAGCACTGAGCACCCAGCACCCTGAGTACTGAGCACTGAGACCCCTGAGTACTGAGCACCGAGCACCCTGAGTACTGAGCACCCAGCACCCTGATCACTGAGCACGGAGCACCCCGAGGACTGAGCACCGAGCACAACGAGCACTGAGCACCCAGCACCCTGAGTACTGAGCACCCAGCACCCTGAGCACTGAGCACCCAGCTCCCTGAGCACTGAGCACGCAGCACCCCGAGCACTGAGCACCCAGCACCCTGAGTACTGAGCACAGAGCACCCTGAGCACTGAGCACCCAGCACCCTGAGTACTGAGCACCCAGCACCCTGAGTACTGGGCAACCAGCACCCTGAGCACTGAGCACTGAGCACCCAGCACCCTGAGCACTGAGAACTGAGCACCCAGCACCACAGCCCTGAGCACCCAGCACCCCGAGCACTGAGCACCCAGCACCCTGAGCACTGAGCACCCAGCACCCTGAGTACTGAGCAACCAGCAACCTGAGTACTGAGCACCCAGCACCCTGAGTACTGAGCACTCAGCACCCTGAGTACTGAGCACCCAGCACCCTGAGCACTGAGCACCCAGCACCCCGAGTACTGAGCACCCTGCACACCGAGTACTGAGCACCGAGCACCCCGAGCACTGAGCACCCAGCACCCTGAGTACTGAGCACCCAACACCCTGAGTACTGAACACTGAGCACCCCGAGTACTGAGCACCCAGCACCCCGAGCACTGAGCACCCAGCAACCTGAGTACTGAGAACAGATCACCCTGAGTACTGAGCACCCAGCACCCTGAGAACTGAGGCCCCAGCACCCTGAGTACTGAGCACCCAGCACCCCGAGCACTGAGCACCCAGCACCCCGAGAATGAGCACCCAGCAATCTGAGTACTGAGAACCGAGCACCCTGAGTACTGAGCACCCAGCACCCTGAGTACTGAGCCCCCAGCACCCTGAGTACTGAGCACCCAGCAACCCGAGCACTGAGCACCCAGCACCCTGAGAATGAGCACCCAGCACCATGAGTACTGAGCACCCAGCACCCTGAGTACTGAGCACTAAGCACCCAGAGCACTGAGCACCCAGCACCCCGAGCACGGAGCACCCAGGACCCCGAGCACTGAGAACTGAGCACCCAGCACCCTGAGTACTGAGCACCGAGCTCCCCGAGCACTGAGCACACTGAGTACTGAGCACCCAGCACCCCGATCACTGAGCACCCAGCACCCTGAGCACTGAGCACCCAGCACCCTGAGCACTGAGCACCCAGCACCCTGAGTACTGAGCACCCAGCACGCTGAGCACTGAGCACCCAGCACCCCGAGCACGGAGCACCCAGGACCCCGAGCACTGAGAACTGAGCACCCAGCACCCTGAGTACTGAGCACCGAGCTCCCCGAGCACTGAGCACACTGAGTACTGAGCACCCAGCACCCCGATCACTGAGCACCCAGCACCCTGAGCACTGAGCACCCAGCACCCTGAGCACTGAGCACCAAGCACCCTGAGTACTGAGCACCCAGCACGCTGAGTACTGAGCACCCAGCACACCGAGCACTGAGCACCCAGCACCCTGAGTACTGAGCACTGAGCACCCAGCACCCCGAGCACTGAGCACCCAGCACCCTGTGTACTGAGCACTGAGCACCCTGAGTACTAAGCACCCAGCACCCTGAGTACTGAGCACCCAGGACCCTGAGCACTGAGCACCGAGCAGCCCGAGCACTGAGCTCCCAGCACCCTGAGCACTCAGCACCCAGCACCCCGAGCACTGAGCACCCAGGACCCTGAGCACTGAGCACCCAGCACCCTGAGCACGGAGCACCCCGAGTACTGAGCACCCAGCACCCTGAGCACTGAGCACCCAGCACCCTGAGCACAGAGCACCCAGCACCCTGAGCACTGAGCACCCAGCACCCCGAGCACGGAGCACCCAGCACCCTGAGTACTGAGCACCCAACACCCAGAGTACTGAGCACCCAGCACCCTGAGCACTGAGCACCCAGCACCCTGAGTACTGAGCACCCAGCACCCTGAGTACTGAACACCCAGCACCCTGAGCACTGAGCACTGAGCACCCTGAGCACTGAGTACTGAGCACTGAGCACCCTGAGCACTGAGCACCCAGCACCCCGAGTACTGAGCACCCAGCACCCCGAGCACTGAGCACCCAGCGCCCCGAGCACTGAGCACCCAGCACCCCGAGCACTGAGAACTGAGCACCCTGAGCACTGAGCACCCAGCACCCCGAGTACTGAGCACTGAGTACCCTGAGTACTGAGCAACAAGCACCCCGAGTACTGAGCACTGAGCACCCTGAGTACTGAGCACCCAGCACCCTGAGAAATGAGCACCCAGCACCCTGAGTACTGAGCACTGAGAACCCTGAGTACTGAGCACCGAGCACCCTGAGTACTGAGCACTGAGCACCCAGCACCCTGAGCACTGACCACTGAGCAACCAGCACCACAGCCCTGAGCACCCCGAGTACTGAGCAACAAGCACCCCGAGTACTGAGCACTGAGCACCCTGAGTACTGAGCACCCAGCACCCTGAGCACTGAGCACCCAGCACACTGAGCACTGAGCACGCAGCACCCCGAGCACTGAGCACCCAGCACCCTGAGTACTGAGCACAGAGCACCCTGAGCCATGAGCACCCAGCAACCTGAGTACTGAGCACCCAGCACCCTGAGTACTGAGCAACCAGCACCCTGAGCACTGAGCACTGAGCACCCAGCACCCTGAGCACTGACCACTGAGCACCCAGCACCACAGCCCTGAGCACCCAGCACCCCGAGCACTGAGCACCCAGCACCCTGAGTACTGAGCACCCAGCACCCTGAGCACCCAGCACCCTGAGTACTGAGCACCCACCACCCTGAGTACTGAGCACCCAGCATCCTGAGTACTGAGCACTCAGCACCCTGAGTACTGAGCACCGAGCACCCCGAGCACTGAGCACCCAGCACCCTGAGCACTGTGCACCCGGAGGACTGAGCACCCAGCACCCTGAGCACTGAGCACCGATCACCCTGAGCACTGAGCACCCAGCACCCCTAGCACTGAGCACCCAGCACCCTGAGTACTGAGCACCCAGCACCCCGAGTACTGAGCACCCAGCACCCTGAGAACTGAGCACCCAGCACCCCGAGCACTGAGCAACCCGCACCCTGAGTACTGAGCACCCTGAGTACTGAGCACTGAGCACCCAGCAACCCGAGCACTGAGCACCCAGCACCCTGAGAATGAGCACCCAGCACCATGAGTACTGAGCACCCAGCTCCCTGAGTACTGAGCACTAAGCACCCAGAGCACTGAGCACCCAGCACCCCGAGCACGGAGCACCCAGGACCCCGAGCACTGAGAACTGAGCACCCAGCACCCTGAGTACTGAGCACCGAGCTCCCCGAGCACTGAGCACACTGAGTACTGAGCACCCAGCACCCTGAGTACTGAGCACCCAGCACCCCGAGCACTGAGCACCCAGCACCCCGAGAATGAGCACCCAGCACCCTGAGTACTGAGAACCGAGCACCCTGAGTACTGAGCACCCAGCACCCTGAGTACTGAGCCCCCAGCACCCTGAGTACTGAGCACCCAGCAACCCGAGCACTGAGCACCCAGCACCCTGAGAATGAGCACCCAGCACCATGAGTACTGAGCACCCAGCTCCCTGAGTACTGAGCACTAAGCACCCAGAGCACTGAGCACCCAGCACCCCGAGCACGGAGCACCCAGGACCCCGAGCACTGAGAACTGAGCACCCAGCACCCTGAGTACTGAGCACCGAGCTCCCCGAGCACTGAGCACACTGAGTACTGAGCACCCAGCACCCCGATCACTGAGCACCCAGCACCCTGAGCACTGAGCACCCAGCACCCTGAGTACTGAGCACCCAGGACCCTGAGCACTGAGCACCGAGCAGCCCGAGCACTGAGCACCCAGCACCCTGAGCACTCAGCACCCAGCACCCCGAGCACTGAGCACCCAGCACCCTGAGCACTGAGCACCCAGCACCCTGAGCACGGAGCACCCCGAGTACTGAGCACCCAGCACCCTGAGCACTGAGCACCCAGCACCCTGAGCACTGAGCACCCAGCACACTGAGCACTGAGCACGCAGCACCCCGAGCACTGAGCACCCAGCACCCTGAGTACTGAGCACAGAGCACCCTGAGCCATGAGCACCCAGCACCCTGAGTACTGAGCACCCAGCACCCTGAGTACTGAGCAACCAGCACCCTGAGCACTGAGCACTGAGCACCCAGCACCCTGAGCACTGACCACTGAGCACCCAGCACCACAGCCCTGAGCACCCAGCACCCCGAGCACTGAGCACCCAGCACCCTGAGTACTGAGCACCCAGCACCCTGAGCACCCAGCACCCTGAGTACTGAGCACCCACCACCCTGAGTACTGAGCACCCAGCACCCTGAGTACTGAGCACTCAGCACCCTGAGTACTGAGCACCGAGCACCCCGAGCACTGAGCACCCAGCACCCTGAGCACTGTGCACCCGGAGGACTGAGCACCCAGCACCCTGAGCACTGAGCACCGATCACCCTGAGCACTGAGCACCCAGCACCCCTAGCACTGAGCACCCAGCACCCTGAGTACTGAGCACCCAGCACCCCGAGTACTGAGCACCCAGCACCCTGAGAACTGAGCACCCAGCACCCCGAGCACTGAGCAACCCGCACCCTGAGTACTGAGCACCCTGAGTACTGAGCACTGAGCACCGAGCACCCTGAGTACTGAGCACCCTGTGGACTGAGCACCCAGCACCCTGAGTACTGAGCACCCAGCACCCCGAGCACTGAGCACCCAGCACCCCGAGAATGAGCACCCAGCACCCTGAGTACTGAGAACCGAGCACCCTGAGTACTGAGCACCCAGCACCCTGAGTACTGAGCCCCCAGCACCCTGAGTACTGAGCACCCAGCAACCCGAGCACTGAGCACCCAGCACCCTGAGAATGAGCACCCAGCACCATGAGTACTGAGCACTAAGCACCCAGAGCACTGAGCACACAGCACCCCGAGCACGGAGCACCCAGGACCCCGAGCACTGAGAACTGAGCACCCAGCACCCTGAGTACTGAGCACCGAGCTCCCCGAGCACTGAGCACACTGAGTACTGAGCACCCAGCACCCCGATCACTGAGCACCCAGCACCCTGAGCACTGAGCACCCAGCACCCTGAGAACTGAGCACCCAGCACCCTGAGTACTGAGCACCCAGCACGCTGAGTACTGAGCACCAAGCACCCCGAGCACTGAGCACCCAGCACCCTGAGTACTGAGCACTGAGCACCCAGCACCCCGAGCACTGAGCACCCAGCACCCTGTGTACTGAGCACTGAGCACCCTGAGTACTAAGCACCCAGCACCCTGAGTACTGAGCACCCAGGACCCTGAGCACTGAGCACCGAGCAGCCCGAGCACTGAGCACCCAGCACCCTGAGCACTCAGCACCCAGCACCCCGAGCACTGAGCACCCAGCACCCTGAGCACTCAGCACCCAGCACCCCGAGCACTGAGCACCCAGCACCCTGAGCACTGAGCACCCAGCACCCTGAGCACGGAGCACCCCGAGTACTGAGCACCCAGCACCCTGAGTACTGAGCACCCAACACCCAGAGTACTGAGCACCCAGCACCCTGAGCACTGAGCACCCAACACCCTGAGTACTGAGCACCCAGCACCCTGAGTACTGAACACCCAGCACCCTGAGCACTGAGCACTGAGCACCCTGAGCACTGAGTACTGAGCACTGAGCACCCTGAGCACTGAGCACCCAGCACCCTGAGCACTGAGCACCCAACACCCTGAGTACTGAGCACCAAACACCCCGAGCACTGAGCACCCAGCACCCTGAGCACTGAGCACCCGGAGGACTGAGCACCCAGCACCCTGAGCACTGAGCACCGATCACCCTGAGCACTGAGCACCCAGCACCCCGAGCACTGAGCACCCAGCACCCTGAGTACTGAGCACCCAGCACCCCGAGTACTGAGCACCCAGCACCCCGAGCACTGAGCACCCAGCACCCCGAGAATGAGCACCCAGCAATCTGAGTACAGAGAACCGAGCACCCTGAGTACTGAGCACCCAGCACCCTGAGTACTGAGCCCCCAGCACCCTGAGTACTGAGCACCCAGCAACCCGAGCACTGAGCACCCAGCACCCTGAGAATGAGCACCCAGCACCATGAGTACTGAGCACCCAGCACCCTGAGTACTGAGCACTAAGCACCCAGAGCACTGAGCACCCAGCACCCCGAGCACGGAGCACCCAGGACCCCGAGCACTGAGAACTGAGCACCCAGCACCCTGAGTACTGAGCACCGAGCTCCCCGAGCACTGAGCACACTGAGTACTGAGCACCCAGCACCCCGATCACTGAGCACCCAGCACCCTAAGCACTGAGCACCCAGCACCCTGAGCACTGAGCACCCAGCACCCTGAGTACTGAGCACACAGCACCCCGAGCACTGAGCACTGAGCACCCTGAGCACTGAGCACCCAGGACCCCGAGTACTGAGCACTGAGCACCCTGAGTACTGAGCACCAAGCACCCCGAGAACTGAGCACTGAGCACCCTGAGTACTGAGCACCCAGCACCCTGAGCACTGAGCACCCAGCACCCTGAGTACTGAGCACTGAGACCCCTGAGTACTGAGCACCGAGCACCCTGAGTACTGAGCACCCAGCACCCTGATCACTGAGCACGGAGCACCCCGAGGACTGAGCACCGAGCACAACGAGCACTGAGCACCCAGCACCCTGAGTACTGAGCACCCAGCACCCTGAGCACTGAGCACCCAGCTCCCTGAGCACTGAGCACGCAGCACCCCGAGCACTGAGCACCCAGCACCCTGAGTACTGAGCACAGAGCACCCTGAGCACTGAGCACCCAGCACCCTGAGTACTGAGCACCCAGCACCCTGAGTACTGGGCAACCAGCACCCTGAGCACTGAGCACTGAGCACCCAGCACCCTGAGCACTGAGAACTGAGCACCCAGCACCACAGCCCTGAGCACCCAGCACCCCGAGCACTGAGCACCCAGCACCCTGAGCACTGAGCACGCAGCACCCTGAGTACTGAGCAACCAGCAACCTGAGTACTGAGCACCCAGCACCCTGAGTACTGAGCACTCAGCACCCTGAGTACTGAGCACCCAGCACCCTGAGCACTGAGCACCCAGCACCCCGAGTACTGAGCACCCTGCACACCGAGTACTGAGCACCGAGCACCCCGAGCACTGAGCACCCAGCACCCTGAGTACTGAGCACCCAACACCCTGAGTACTGAACACTGAGCACCCCGAGTACTGAGCACCCAGCACCCCGAGCACTGAGCACCCAGCAACCTGAGTACTGAGAACAGATCACCCTGAGTACTGAGCACCCAGCACCCTGAGAACTGAGGCCCCAGCACCCTGAGTACTGAGCACCCAGCACCCCGAGCACTGAGCACCCAGCACCCCGAGAATGAGCACCCAGCAATCTGAGTACTGAGAACCGAGCACCCTGAGTACTGAGCACCCAGCACCCTGAGTACTGAGCCCCCAGCACCCTGAGTACTGAGCACCCAGCAACCCGAGCACTGAGCACCCAGCACCCTGAGAATGAGCACCCAGCACCATGAGTACTGAGCACCCAGCACCCTGAGTACTGAGCACTAAGCACCCAGAGCACTGAGCACCCAGCACCCCGAGCACGGAGCACCCAGGACCCCGAGCACTGAGAACTGAGCACCCAGCACCCTGAGTACTGAGCACCGAGCTCCCCGAGCACTGAGCACACTGAGTACTGAGCACCCAGCACCCCGATCACTGAGCACCCAGCACCCTGAGCACTGAGCACCCAGCACCCTGAGCACTGAGCACCCAGCACCCTGAGTACTGAGCACCCAGCACGCTGAGCACTGAGCACCCAGCACCCCGAGCACGGAGCACCCAGGACCCCGAGCACTGAGAACTGAGCACCCAGCACCCTGAGTACTGAGCACCGAGCTCCCCGAGCACTGAGCACACTGAGTACTGAGCACCCAGCACCCCGATCACTGAGCACCCAGCACCCTGAGCACTGAGCACCCAGCACCCTGAGCACTGAGCACCAAGCACCCTGAGTACTGAGCACCCAGCACGCTGAGTACTGAGCACCCAGCACACCGAGCACTGAGCACCCAGCACCCTGAGTACTGAGCACTGAGCACCCAGCACCCCGAGCACTGAGCACCCAGCACCCTGTGTACTGAGCACTGAGCACCCTGAGTACTAAGCACCCAGCACCCTGAGTACTGAGCACCCAGGACCCTGAGCACTGAGCACCGAGCAGCCCGAGCACTGAGCTCCCAGCACCCTGAGCACTCAGCACCCAGCACCCCGAGCACTGAGCACCCAGGACCCTGAGCACTGAGCACCCAGCACCCTGAGCACGGAGCACCCCGAGTACTGAGCACCCAGCACCCTGAGCACTGAGCACCCAGCACCCTGAGCACAGAGCACCCAGCACCCTGAGCACTGAGCACCCAGCACCCCGAGCACGGAGCACCCAGCACCCTGAGTACTGAGCACCCAACACCCAGAGTACTGAGCACCCAGCACCCTGAGCACTGAGCACCCAGCACCCTGAGTACTGAGCACCCAGCACCCTGAGTACTGAACACCCAGCACCCTGAGCACTGAGCACTGAGCACCCTGAGCACTGAGTACTGAGCACTGAGCACCCTGAGCACTGAGCACCCAGCACCCCGAGTACTGAGCACCCAGCACCCCGAGCACTGAGCACCCAGCGCCCCGAGCACTGAGCACCCAGCACCCCGAGCACTGAGAACTGAGCACCCTGAGCACTGAGCACCCAGCACCCCGAGTACTGAGCACTGAGTACCCTGAGTACTGAGCAACAAGCACCCCGAGTACTGAGCACTGAGCACCCTGAGTACTGAGCACCCAGCACCCTGAGAAATGAGCACCCAGCACCCTGAGTACTGAGCACTGAGAACCCTGAGTACTGAGCACCGAGCACCCTGAGTACTGAGCACTGAGCACCCAGCACCCTGAGCACTGACCACTGAGCAACCAGCACCACAGCCCTGAGCACCCCGAGTACTGAGCAACAAGCACCCCGAGTACTGAGCACTGAGCACCCTGAGTACTGAGCACCCAGCACCCTGAGCACTGAGCACCCAGCACACTGAGCACTGAGCACGCAGCACCCCGAGCACTGAGCACCCAGCACCCTGAGTACTGAGCACAGAGCACCCTGAGCCATGAGCACCCAGCAACCTGAGTACTGAGCACCCAGCACCCTGAGTACTGAGCAACCAGCACCCTGAGCACTGAGCACTGAGCACCCAGCACCCTGAGCACTGACCACTGAGCACCCAGCACCACAGCCCTGAGCACCCAGCACCCCGAGCACTGAGCACCCAGCACCCTGAGTACTGAGCACCCAGCACCCTGAGCACCCAGCACCCTGAGTACTGAGCACCCACCACCCTGAGTACTGAGCACCCAGCATCCTGAGTACTGAGCACTCAGCACCCTGAGTACTGAGCACCGAGCACCCCGAGCACTGAGCACCCAGCACCCTGAGCACTGTGCACCCGGAGGACTGAGCACCCAGCACCCTGAGCACTGAGCACCGATCACCCTGAGCACTGAGCACCCAGCACCCCTAGCACTGAGCACCCAGCACCCTGAGTACTGAGCACCCAGCACCCCGAGTACTGAGCACCCAGCACCCTGAGAACTGAGCACCCAGCACCCCGAGCACTGAGCAACCCGCACCCTGAGTACTGAGCACCCTGAGTACTGAGCACTGAGCACCCAGCAACCCGAGCACTGAGCACCCAGCACCCTGAGAATGAGCACCCAGCACCATGAGTACTGAGCACCCAGCTCCCTGAGTACTGAGCACTAAGCACCCAGAGCACTGAGCACCCAGCACCCCGAGCACGGAGCACCCAGGACCCCGAGCACTGAGAACTGAGCACCCAGCACCCTGAGTACTGAGCACCGAGCTCCCCGAGCACTGAGCACACTGAGTACTGAGCACCCAGCACCCTGAGTACTGAGCACCCAGCACCCCGAGCACTGAGCACCCAGCACCCCGAGAATGAGCACCCAGCACCCTGAGTACTGAGAACCGAGCACCCTGAGTACTGAGCACCCAGCACCCTGAGTACTGAGCCCCCAGCACCCTGAGTACTGAGCACCCAGCAACCCGAGCACTGAGCACCCAGCACCCTGAGAATGAGCACCCAGCACCATGAGTACTGAGCACCCAGCTCCCTGAGTACTGAGCACTAAGCACCCAGAGCACTGAGCACCCAGCACCCCGAGCACGGAGCACCCAGGACCCCGAGCACTGAGAACTGAGCACCCAGCACCCTGAGTACTGAGCACCGAGCTCCCCGAGCACTGAGCACACTGAGTACTGAGCACCCAGCACCCCGATCACTGAGCACCCAGCACCCTGAGCACTGAGCACCCAGCACCCTGAGTACTGAGCACCCAGGACCCTGAGCACTGAGCACCGAGCAGCCCGAGCACTGAGCACCCAGCACCCTGAGCACTCAGCACCCAGCACCCCGAGCACTGAGCACCCAGCACCCTGAGCACTGAGCACCCAGCACCCTGAGCACGGAGCACCCCGAGTACTGAGCACCCAGCACCCTGAGCACTGAGCACCCAGCACCCTGAGCACTGAGCACCCAGCACACTGAGCACTGAGCACGCAGCACCCCGAGCACTGAGCACCCAGCACCCTGAGTACTGAGCACAGAGCACCCTGAGCCATGAGCACCCAGCACCCTGAGTACTGAGCACCCAGCACCCTGAGTACTGAGCAACCAGCACCCTGAGCACTGAGCACTGAGCACCCAGCACCCTGAGCACTGACCACTGAGCACCCAGCACCACAGCCCTGAGCACCCAGCACCCCGAGCACTGAGCACCCAGCACCCTGAGTACTGAGCACCCAGCACCCTGAGCACCCAGCACCCTGAGTACTGAGCACCCACCACCCTGAGTACTGAGCACCCAGCACCCTGAGTACTGAGCACTCAGCACCCTGAGTACTGAGCACCGAGCACCCCGAGCACTGAGCACCCAGCACCCTGAGCACTGTGCACCCGGAGGACTGAGCACCCAGCACCCTGAGCACTGAGCACCGATCACCCTGAGCACTGAGCACCCAGCACCCCTAGCACTGAGCACCCAGCACCCTGAGTACTGAGCACCCAGCACCCCGAGTACTGAGCACCCAGCACCCTGAGAACTGAGCACCCAGCACCCCGAGCACTGAGCAACCCGCACCCTGAGTACTGAGCACCCTGAGTACTGAGCACTGAGCACCGAGCACCCTGAGTACTGAGCACCCTGTGGACTGAGCACCCAGCACCCTGAGTACTGAGCACCCAGCACCCCGAGCACTGAGCACCCAGCACCCCGAGAATGAGCACCCAGCACCCTGAGTACTGAGAACCGAGCACCCTGAGTACTGAGCACCCAGCACCCTGAGTACTGAGCCCCCAGCACCCTGAGTACTGAGCACCCAGCAACCCGAGCACTGAGCACCCAGCACCCTGAGAATGAGCACCCAGCACCATGAGTACTGAGCACTAAGCACCCAGAGCACTGAGCACACAGCACCCCGAGCACGGAGCACCCAGGACCCCGAGCACTGAGAACTGAGCACCCAGCACCCTGAGTACTGAGCACCGAGCTCCCCGAGCACTGAGCACACTGAGTACTGAGCACCCAGCACCCCGATCACTGAGCACCCAGCACCCTGAGCACTGAGCACCCAGCACCCTGAGAACTGAGCACCCAGCACCCTGAGTACTGAGCACCCAGCACGCTGAGTACTGAGCACCAAGCACCCCGAGCACTGAGCACCCAGCACCCTGAGTACTGAGCACTGAGCACCCAGCACCCCGAGCACTGAGCACCCAGCACCCTGTGTACTGAGCACTGAGCACCCTGAGTACTAAGCACCCAGCACCCTGAGTACTGAGCACCCAGGACCCTGAGCACTGAGCACCGAGCAGCCCGAGCACTGAGCACCCAGCACCCTGAGCACTCAGCACCCAGCACCCCGAGCACTGAGCACCCAGCACCCTGAGCACTCAGCACCCAGCACCCCGAGCACTGAGCACCCAGCACCCTGAGCACTGAGCACCCAGCACCCTGAGCACGGAGCACCCCGAGTACTGAGCACCCAGCACCCTGAGTACTGAGCACCCAACACCCAGAGTACTGAGCACCCAGCACCCTGAGCACTGAGCACCCAACACCCTGAGTACTGAGCACCCAGCACCCTGAGTACTGAACACCCAGCACCCTGAGCACTGAGCACTGAGCACCCTGAGCACTGAGTACTGAGCACTGAGCACCCTGAGCACTGAGCACCCAGCACCCTGAGCACTGAGCACCCAACACCCTGAGTACTGAGCACCAAACACCCCGAGCACTGAGCACCCAGCACCCTGAGCACTGAGCACCCGGAGGACTGAGCACCCAGCACCCTGAGCACTGAGCACCGATCACCCTGAGCACTGAGCACCCAGCACCCCGAGCACTGAGCACCCAGCACCCTGAGTACTGAGCACCCAGCACCCCGAGTACTGAGCACCCAGCACCCTGAGTACTGAGCACCCAGCACCCCGAGCACTGAGCAACCAGCACCCTGAGTACTGAGCACCCTGAGTACTGAGCACTGAGCACCGAGCACCCTGAGTACTGAGCACCCTGAGGACTGAGCACCCAGCACCCTGAGCACTGAGCACCCAGCACCCTGAGTACTGAGCACTGATCACCCTGAGCACTGATCACCCAGCACCCCGAGCACTGAGCACCCAGCACCCTGAGTACTGAGCACCTAGCACCCTGAGCACTGAGCACCGAGCACCCTGAGTACTGAACACCCAGCACCCTGAGCACTGAGCACTGAGCACCCAGGACCCTGAGCACTGAGCACTGAGCACCCAGCACCCTGAGCACTGAGCACCCAGCACCCTGAGCACCCAGCACCCTGAGCACTGAGCACCCTGAGCACTGAGCACCCTGAGCACTGAGCACTGAGCACCCAGCACCCTGAGTACTGAGCACCCAACACTCTGAGCACTGAGCACCCAGCACGCTGAGTACTGAGCACTGAGCACACAGCACCCTGAGTACTGAGCACCCAGCACCCCGAGCACTGAGCTCCCAGCGCCCCGAGCACTGAGCACCCAGCACCCTGAGCACTGAGCACTGAGCACACTGAGCACTGAGCACCCAGCACCCCGAGTACTGAGCACTGAGCACCCTGAGTACTGAGCACCCAACACCCAGAGTACTGATCACCCAGCACCCTGAGAACTGAGCACCCAGCACCCTGAGTACTGAGCACCCAGCACCCTGAGTACTGAGCACCCAGCTGCCTGAGCACTGAGCACTGAGCACCCAGCACCTTGAGCACTGAGCACTGACCACCCAGCACCCCGAGCACTGAGCACCCAGCACCCCGAGCACTGAGCACCCAGCGCCCTGAGCACTGAGCACCCATCACACTGAGCACTGAGCACCCAGCCCCCTGAGTACTGAGCACCCAGCACCATGAGTACTGAGCACCCAGTACCCTGAGTACTGAGCACTCAGCACCCTGAGTACTGAGCACCGAGCACCCCGAGCACTGAGCACCAAGCACCCTGAGCACAGAGCACCCTGAGGACTGAGCACCCAGCACCCTGAGCACTGAGCACCCAGCACCCTGAGTACTGAGCACCGATCACCCTGAGCACTGAGCACCCAGCACCCTGAGTACTGAGCACCCAGCTGCCTGAGCACTGAGCACTGAGCACCCAGCACCTTGAGCACTGAGCACTGACCACCCAGCACCCCGAGCACTGAGCACCCAGCACCCCGAGCACTGAGCACCCAGCGCCCTGAGCACTGAGCACCCAGCACACTGAGCACTGAGCACCCAGCCCCCTGAGTACTGAGCACCCAGCACCATGAGTACTGAGCACCCAGTACCCTGAGTACTGAGCACTCAGAACCCTGAGTACTGAGCACCGAGCAACCCGAGCACTGAGCACCAAGCACCCTGAGCACAGAGCACCCTGAGGACTGAGCACCCAGCACCCTGAGCACTGAGCACCCAGCACCCTGAGTACTGAGCACCCAGCACCCTGAGCACTGAGCACCCAGCACCCTGAGTACTGAGCACCCTGAGTACTGAGCACCGATCACCCTGAGCACTGAGCACCCAGCACCCTGAGTACTGAGCACCCAGCACCCTGAGCACTGAGCACCCAGCACCCTGAGCACTGAGCACCCAGCACCCTGAGTACTGAGCACCCAGCACCCTGAGCACGGAGCACCCAGGACCCCGAGCACTGAGTACTGAGCACCCAGCACCCTGAGTACTGAGCACCGAGCTCCCCGAGCACTGAGCACCCAGCACCCTGAGCACTGAGCACCCAGCACCCTGAGCACTGAGCACCCAGCACCCTGAGTACTGAGCACACAGCACGCTGAGTACTGAGCACTCAGCACCCTGAGCACTGAGCACCCAGCACCCTGAGTACTGAGCACTGAGCACCCAGCACCCCGAGCACTGAGCACCCAGCACCCCGAGCACTGAGCATGGAGCACCCCGAGGACTGAGCACCCCGCACCCTGAGCACTGAGCATGGAGCACCCCGAGGACTGAGCACCCCGCACCCTGAGCACTGAGCACCCAGCACCTTGAGTACTGAGCACCGAGCACCCCGAGCACTGAGCTCCCAGCACCCTGAGTACTGAGCACCCAGCACCCTGAGCACTGAGCACCCAGCACCCTGAGCACTGAGCACCCAGCACCCCGAGCACTGAGCACCCAGCATCCTGAGTACTGAGCACCCAACACCCAGAGTACTGAGCACCCAGCAACCTGAGAACTGAGCACCCAGCACCCTGAGTACTGAGCACCCAGCACCCTGAGTACTGAGCACCCAGCACCCTGAGCACTGAGCACTGAGCACCCAGCACCCTGAGCACTGAGCACTGACCACCCAGCACCCCGAGAACTGAGCACCCAGCACCCCGAGCACTGAGCACCCAGCACCCTGAGCACTGAGCACACAGCACCCTGAGCACTGAGCACCCAGCCCCCTGAGTACTGAGCACCCAGCACCATGAGTACTGAGCACCCAGCACCCTGAGTACTGAGCACTCAGCACCCTGAGTACTGAGCACCGAGCACCCCGAGCACTGAGCTCCCTGCACCCTGAGCACTGAGCACCCTGAGGACTGAGCACCCAGCAACCTGAGCACTGAGCACCCAGCACCCTGAGTACTGAGCACCGATCACCCTGAGCACTGAGCACCCAGCACCCCGAGCACTGAGCACCCAGCACCCTGAGTACTGAGCACCCAGCACCCTGAGCACTGAGCACCCAGCACCCTGAGTACTGAGCACCCTGAGTACTGAGCAACGATCACCCTGAGCACTGAGCACCCAGCACCCTGAGTACTGAGCACCCAGCACCCTGAGCACTGAGCACCCAGCACCCTGAGCACTGAGCACCCAGCACCCTGAGTTATGAGCACCCAGAACCCTGAGTACTGAGTACAAAGCACCCTGAGCACTGAGCACCCAGCACCCTGAGTACGGAGCACCGAGCACCCTGAGTACTGAGCACCCAGTACCCTGAGCACTGAGCACCCTGAGCACTGAGCACCCTGAGCACTGAGCACTGAGCACCCAGCACCCTGAGTACTGAGCACCCAAAACTCTGAGCACTGAGCACCCAGCACGCTGAGTACTGAGCACTGAGCACACAGCACCCTGAGTACTGAGCACGCAGCACCCCGAGCACTGAGCTCCCAGCGCCCCGAGCACTGAGCACCCAGCACCCTGAGCACTGAGCACTGAGCACACTGAGCACTGAGCACCCAGCACCCCGAGTACTGAGCACTGAGCACCCTGAGTACTGAGCACCCAACACCCAGAGTACTGATCACCCAGCACCCTGAGAACTGAGCACCAAGCACCCTGAGTACTGAGCACCCAGCACCCTGAGTACTGAGCACCCAGCTGCCTGAGCACTGAGCACTGAGCACCCAGCACCTTGAGCACTGAGCACTGAGCACCCAGCCCCCTGAGTACTGAGCACCCAGCACCATGAGTACTGAGCACCCAGTACCCTGAGTACTGAGCACTCAGCACCCTGAGTACTGAGCACCGAGCACCCCGAGCACTGAGCACCAAGCACCCTGAGCACTGAGCACCCTGAGGACTGAGCACCCAGCACCCTGAGCACTGAGCACCCAGCACCCTGAGTACTGAGCACCGATCACCCTGAGCACTGAGCACCCAGCACCCCGTGCACTGAGCACCCAGCAACCTGAGTACTGAGCACCCAGCACCCTGAGCACTGAGCACCCAGCAACCTGAGTACTGAGCACCCTGAGTACTGAGCACCGATCACCCTGAGCACTGAGCACCCAGCACCCGGAGTACTGAGCACCCAGCACCCTGAGCACTGAGCACCCAGCACCCTGAGCACTGAGCACCCAGCACCCTGAGTACTGAGCACCCAGCACCCTGAGCACGGAGCACCCAGGACCCCGAGCACTGAGTACTGAGCACCCAGCACCCTGAGTACTGAGCACCGAGCTCCCCGAGCACTGAGCACCCAGCACCCTGAGCACTGAGCACCCAGCACCCTGAGCACTGAGCACCCAGCACCCTGAGTACTGAGCACCCAGCACGCTGAGTACTGAGCACTCAGCACCCTGAGCACTGAGCACCCAGCACCCTGAGTACTGAGCACTGAGCACCCAGCACCCCGAGCACTGAGCACCCAGCACCCCGAGCACTGAGCATGGAGCACCCCGAGGACTGAGCACCCCGCACCCTGAGCACTGAGCATGGAGCACCCCGAGGACTGAGCACCCCGCACCCTGAGCACTGAACACCCAGCACCTTGAGTACTGAGCACCGAGCACCCCGAGCACTGAGCTCCCAGCACCCTGAGTACTGAGCACCCAGCACCCTGAGCACTGAGCACCCAGCACCCTGAGCACTGAGCACCCAGCACCCCGAGCACTGACCACCCAGCATCCTGAGTACTGAGCACCCAACATCCAGAGTACTGAGCACCCAGCAGGGTGAGAACTGAGCACCCAGCACCCTGAGTACTGAGCACCCAGCACCCTGAGTACTGAGCACCCAGCACCCTGAGCACTGAGCACTGAGCACGCAGCACCCTGAGCACTGAGCACTGACCACCCAGCACCCCGAGAACTGAGCACCCAGCACCCCGAGCACTGAGCACCCAGCACCCTGAGCACTGAGCACCCAGCACCCTGAGCACTGAGCACCCAGCCCCCTGAGTACTGAGCACCCAGCACCATGAGTACTGAGCACCCAGCACCCTGAGTACTGAGCACTCAGCACCCTGAGTACTGAGCACCGAGCACCCCGAGCACTGAGCTCCCTGCACCCTGAGCACTGAGCACCCTGAGGACTGAGCACCCAGCAACCTGAGCACTGAGCACCCAGCACCCTGAGTACTGAGCACCGATCACCCTGAGCACTGAGCACCCAGCACCCCGAGCACTGAGCACCCAGCACCCTGAGTACTGAGCACGCAGCACCCTGAGCACTGAGCACCCAGCACCCTGAGTACTGAGCACCCTGAGTACTGAGCAACGATCACCCTGAGCACTGAGCACCCAGCACCCTGAGTACTGAGCACCCAGCACCCTGAGCACTGAGCACCCAGCACCCTGAGCACTGAGCACCCAGCACCCTGAGTTATGAGCACCCAGAACCCTGAGTACTGAGTACAAAGCACCCTGAGCACTGAGCACCCAGCACCCTGAGTACTGAGCACCGAGCACCCTGAGTACTGAGCACCCAGCACCCTGAGTACTGAGCACCCAGCACCCTGAGCACTGAGCACCCAGCACCCTGAGTACTGAGCACCCAGCACCCTGAGTACTGAGCACCCAGCACCCTGAGTACTGAGCACCCAGCACCCTGAGCACTGTGCACCCAGCACCCTGAGTACTGAGCACCGAGCACCCCGAGCACTGAGCAACCAGCACCCTGAGTACTGAGCACTGAGCCCCCTGGGTACTAAGCACTGAACACCCTGAGTACTGAGCACCCAGCACACTGAGGACTGAGCACCCAGCACCGTGAGCACTGAGCACCCAGCACCCTGAGTAATCAGCACACAGCACCCTGAGTACTGAGCACCCAGCACCCTGAGCACTGAGCACCCAGCACCCCGAGCACTGAGCACCCAGCACCCCGAGCACTGAGCACCCAGCACCCCGAGCACTGAGCACCCAGCACCCCGAGCACTGAGCACCCAGCACCCTGAGCACTGAGCACCCAGCACCCTGAGCACTGAGCACCCAGCACCCTGAGTACTGAGTACTCAACACCCTGAGCACTGAGCACCCAGCACCCTGAGTACTGATCACCGAGCACCCCGAGCACTGAGCACCCAGCACCCTGAGTACTGATCACCGAGCACCCCGAGCACTGAGCACCCAGCACCCTGAGTACTGAGCACCCAGCACCCTGAGCACTGAGCACCCAGCACCCCGAGCACTGAGCACCCAGCACCCCGAGCACTGAACACCCAGCACCCCGAGCACTGAGCACCCAGCACCCCGAGCACTGAGCACCCAGCACCCTGAGCACTGAAAACCCAGCACCCTGAGCACTGAGCACCCAGCACCCTGAGTACTGAGTACTCAGCACCCTGAGCACTGAGCACCCAGCACCCTGAGAACTGATCACCGAGCACCCTGAGCACTGAGCACCCAGCACCCTGAGCACTGAGCACCCAGCACCCCGAGCACTGAGCACCCAGCACCCTGAGCACTGAGCACCCAGCACCCTGAGAACTGATCACCGAGCACCCTGAGCACTGAGCACCCAGCACCCTGAGCACTGAGCACCCAGCACCTTGAGTACTGAGCACCGAGCACCCCGAGCACTGAGCTCCCAGCACCCTGAGTACTGAGCACCCAGCACCCTGAGCACTGAGCACCCAGCACCCTGAGCACTGAGCACCCAGCACCCCGAGCACTGACCACCCAGCATCCTGAGTACTGAGCACCCAACATCCAGAGTACTGAGCACCCAGCAGGGTGAGAACTGAGCACCCAGCACCCTGAGTACTGAGCACCCAGCACCCTGAGTACTGAGCACCCAGCACCCTGAGCACTGAGCACTGAGCACGCAGCACCCTGAGCACTGAGCACTGACCACCCAGCACCCCGAGAACTGAGCACCCAGCACCCCGAGCACTGAGCACCCAGCACCCTGAGCACTGAGCACCCAGCACCCTGAGCACTGAGCACCCAGCCCCCTGAGTACTGAGCACCCAGCACCATGAGTACTGAGCACCCAGCACCCTGAGTACTGAGCACTCAGCACCCTGAGTACTGAGCACCGAGCACCCCGAGCACTGAGCTCCCTGCACCCTGAGCACTGAGCACCCTGAGGACTGAGCACCCAGCAACCTGAGCACTGAGCACCCAGCACCCTGAGTACTGAGCACCGATCACCCTGAGCACTGAGCACCCAGCACCCCGAGCACTGAGCACCCAGCACCCTGAGTACTGAGCACGCAGCACCCTGAGCACTGAGCACCCAGCACCCTGAGTACTGAGCACCCTGAGTACTGAGCAACGATCACCCTGAGCACTGAGCACCCAGCACCCTGAGTACTGAGCACCCAGCACCCTGAGCACTGAGCACCCAGCACCCTGAGCACTGAGCACCCAGCACCCTGAGTTATGAGCACCCAGAACCCTGAGTACTGAGTACAAAGCACCCTGAGCACTGAGCACCCAGCACCCTGAGTACTGAGCACCGAGCACCCTGAGTACTGAGCACCCAGCACCCTGAGTACTGAGCACCCAGCACCCTGAGCACTGAGCACCCAGCACCCTGAGTACTGAGCACCCAGCACCCTGAGTACTGAGCACCCAGCACCCTGAGTACTGAGCACCCAGCACCCTGAGCACTGTGCACCCAGCACCCTGAGTACTGAGCACCGAGCACCCTGAGCACTGAGCAACCAGCACCCTGAGTACTGAGCACTGAGCCCCCTGGGTACTAAGCACTGAACACCCTGAGTACTGAGCACCCAGCACACTGAGGACTGAGCACCCAGCACCGTGAGCACTGAGCACCCAGCACCCTGAGTAATGAGCACCCAGCACCCTGAGTACTGAGCACCCAGCACCCTGAGCACTGAGCACCCAGCACCCCGAGCACTGAGCACCCAGCACCCCGAGCACTGAGCACCAAGCACCCCGAGCACTGAGCACCCAGCACCCCGAGCACTGAGCACCCAGCACCCTGAGCACTGAGCACCCAGCACCCTGAGCACTGAGCACCCAGCACCCTGAGTACTGAGTACTCAACACCCTGAGCACTGAGCACCCAGCACCCTGAGTACTGATCACCGAGCACCCCGAGCACTGAGCACCCAGCACCCTGAGTACTGATCACCGAGCACCCCGAGCACTGAGCACCCAGCACCCTGAGTACTGAGCACCCAGCACCCTGAGCACTGAGCACCCAGCACCCCGAGCACTGAGCACCCAGCACCCCGAGCACTGAGCACCCAGCACCCCGAGCACTGAGCACCCAGCACCCCGAGCACTGAGCACCCAGCACCCTGAGCACTGAAAACCCAGCACCCTGAGCACTGAGCACCCAGCACCCTGAGTACTGAGTACTCAGCGCCCTGAGCACTGAGCACCCAGCACCCTGAGAACTGATCACCGAGCACCCTGAGCACTGAGCACCCAGCACCCTGAGCACTGAGCACCCAGCACCCCGAGCACTGAGCACCCAGCACCCTGAGCACTGAGCACCCAGCACCCTGAGAACTGATCACCGAGCACCCTGAGCACTGAGCACCCAGCACCCTGAGCACTGAGCACCCAGCACCCTGAGCACTGAGCACCCAGCACCCTGAGCACTGAGCACCCAGCACCTTGAGCACTGAGCACTGACCACCCAGCACCCCGAGCACTGAGCACCCAGCACCCCGAGCACTGAGCACCCAGCGCCCTGAGCACTGAGCACCCAGCACACTGAGCACTGAGCACCCAGCCCCCTGAGTACTGAGCACCCAGCACCATGAGTACTGAGCACCCAGTACCCTGAGTACTGAGCACTCAGCACCCTGAGTACTGAGCACCGAGCACCCCGAGCACTGAGCACCAAGCACCCTGAGCACAGAGCACCCTGAGGACTGAGCACCCAGCACCCTGAGCACTGAGCACCCAGCACCCTGAGTACTGAGCACCGATCACCCTGAGCACTGAGCACCCAGCACCCTGAGTACTGAGCACCCAGCTGCCTGAGCACTGAGCACCCAGCACCTTGAGCACTGAGCACTGACCACCCAGCACCCCGAGCACTGAGCACCCAGCACCCCGAGCACTGAGCACCCAGCGCCCTGAGCACTGAGCACCCAGCACACTGAGCACTGAGCACCCAGCCCCCTGAGTACTGAGCACCCAGCACCATGAGTACTGAGCACCCAGTACCCTGAGTACTGAGCACTCAGAACCCTGAGTACTGAGCACCGAGCAACCCGAGCACTGAGCACCAAGCACCCTGAGCACAGAGCACCCTGAGGACTGAGCACCCAGCACCCTGAGCACTGAGCACCCAGCACCCTGAGTACTGAGCACCCAGCACCCTGAGCACTGAGCACCCAGCACCCTGAGTACTGAGCACCCTGAGTACTGAGCACCGATCACCCTGAGCACTGAGCACCCAGCACCCTGAGTACTGAGCACCCAGCACCCTGAGCACTGAGCACCCAGCACCCTGAGCACTGAGCACCCAGCAGCCTGAGTACTGAGCACCCAGCACCCTGAGCACGGAGCACCCAGGACCCCGAGCACTGAGTACTGAGCACCCAGCACCCTGAGTACTGAGCACCGAGCTCCCCGAGCACTGAGCACCCAGCACCCTGAGCACTGAGCACCCAGCACCCTGAGCACTGAGCACCCAGCACCCTGAGTACTGAGCACACAGCACGCTGAGTACTGAGCACTCAGCACCCTGAGCACTGAGCACCCAGCACCCTGAGTACTGAGCACTGAGCACCCAGCACCCCGAGCACTGAGCACCCAGCACCCCGAGCACTGAGCATGGAGCACCCCGAGGACTGAGCACCCCGCACCCTGAGCACTGAGCATGGAGCACCCCGAGGACTGAGCACCCCGCACCCTGAGCACTGAGCACCCAGCACCTTGAGTACTGAGCACCGAGCACCCCGAGCACTGAGCTCCCAGCACCCTGAGTACTGAGCACCCAGCACCCTGAGCACTGAGCACCCAGCACCCTGAGCACTGAGCACCCAGCACCCCGAGCACTGAGCACCCAGCATCCTGAGTACTGAGCACCCAACACCCAGAGTACTGAGCACCCAGCAGCCTGAGAACTGAGCACCCAGCACCCTGAGTACTGAGCACCCAGCACCCTGAGTACTGAGCACCCAGCACCCTGAGCACTGAGCACTGAGCACCCAGCACCCTGAGCACTGAGCACTGACCACCCAGCACCCCGAGAACTGAGCACCCAGCACCCCGAGCACTGAGCACCCAGCACCCTGAGCACTGAGCACCCAGCACACTGAGCACTGAGCACCCAGCCCCCTGAGTACTGAGCACCCAGCACCATGAGTACTGAGCACCCAGCACCCTGAGTACTGAGCACTCAGCACCCTGAGTACTGAGCACCGAGCACCCCGAGCACTGAGCTCCCTGCACCCTGAGCACTGAGCACCCTGAGGACTGAGCACCCAGCAACCTGAGCACTGAGCACCCAGCACCCTGAGTACTGAGCACCGATCACCCTGAGCACTGAGCACCCAGCACCCCGAGCACTGAGCACCCAGCACCCTGAGTACTGAGCAATCAGCACCCTGAGCACTGAGCACCCAGCACGCTGAGTACTGAGCACCCTGAGTACTGAGCAACGATCACCCTGAGCACTGAGCACCCAGCACCCTGAGTACTGAGCACCCAGCACCCTGAGCACTGAGCACCCAGCACCCTGAGCACTGAGCACCCAGCACCCTGAGTTATGAGCACCCAGAACCCTGAGTACTGAGTACAAAGCACCCTGAGCACTGAGCACCCAGCACCCTGAGTACGGAGCACCGAGCACACTGAGTACTGAGCACCCAGTACCCTGAGCACTGAGCACCCTGAGCACTGAGCACCCTGAGCACTGAGCACTGAGCACCCAGCACCCTGAGTACTGAGCACCCAAAACTCTGAGCACTGAGCACCCAGCACGCTGAGTACTGAGCACTGAGCACACAGCACCCTGAGTACTGAGCACCCAGCACCCCGAGCACTGAGCACCCAGCACCCTGAGCACTGAGCACTGAGCACACTGAGCACTGAGCACCCAGCACCCCGAGTACTGAGCACTGAGCACCCTGAGTACTGAGCACCCAACACCCAGAGTACTGAGCACCCAGCTGCCTGAGCACTGAGCACTGAGCACCCAGCACCTTGAGCACTGAGCACTGAGCACCCAGCCCCCTGAGTACTGAGCACCCAGCACCCTGAGTACTGAGCACCCAGCTGCCTGAGCACTGAGCACTGAGCACCCAGCACCTTGAGCACTGAGCACTGAGCACCCAGCCCCCTGAGTACTGAGCACCCAGCACCATGAGTACTGAGCACCCAGTACCCTGAGTACTGAGCACTCAGCACCCTGAGTACTGAGCACCGAGCACCCCGAGCACTGAGCACCAAGCACCCTGAGCACTGAGCACCCTGAGGACTGAGCACCCAGCACCCTGAGCACTGAGCACCCAGCACCCTGAGTACTGAGCACCGATCACCCTGAGCACTGAGCACCCAGCACCCCGTGCACTGAGCACCCAGCAACCTGAGTACTGAGCACCCAGTACCCTGAGCACTGAGCACCCAGCAACCTGAGTACTGAGCACCCTGAGTACTGAGCACCGATCACCCTGAGCACTGAGCACCCAGCACCCGGAGTACTGAGCACCCAGCACCCTGAGCACTGAGCACCCAGCACCCTGAGCACTGAGCACCCAGCACCCTGAGTACTGAGCACCCAGCACCCTGAGCACGGAGCACCCAGGACCCCGAGCACTGAGTACTGAGCACCCAGCACCCTGAGTACTGAGCACCGAGCTCCCCGAGCACTGAGCACCCAGCACCCTGAGCACTGAGCACCCAGCACCCTGAGCACTGAGCACCCAGCACCCTGAGTACTGAGCACCCAGCACGCTGAGTACTGAGCACTCAGCACCCTGAGCACTGAGCACCCAGCACCCTGAGTACTGAGCACTGAGCACCCAGCACCCCGAGCACTGAGCACCCAGCACCCCGAGCACTGAGCATGGAGCACCCCGAGGACTGAGCACCCCGCACCCTGAGCACTGAGCATGGAGCACCCCGAGGACTGAGCACCCCGCACCCTGAGCACTGAACACCCAGCACCTTGAGTACTGAGCACCGAGCACCCCGAGCACTGAGCTCCCAGCACCCTGAGTACTGAGCACCCAGCACCCTGAGCACTGAGCACCCAGCACCCTGAGCACTGAGCACCCAGCACCCCGAGCACTGACCACCCAGCATCCTGAGTACTGAGCACCCAACATCCAGAGTACTGAGCACCCAGCAGGGTGAGAACTGAGCACCCAGCACCCAGAGTACTGAGCACCCAGCACCCTGAGTACTGAGCACCCAGCACCCTGAGCACTGAGCACTGAGCACGCAGCACCCTGAGCACTGAGCACTGACCACCCAGCACCCCGAGAACTGAGCACCCAGCACCCCGAGCACTGAGCACCCAGCACCCTGAGCACTGAGCACCCAGCACCCTGAGCACTGAGCACCCAGCCCCCTGAGTACTGAGCACCCAGCACCATGAGTACTGAGCACCCAGCACCCTGAGTACTGAGCACTCAGCACCCTGAGTACTGAGCACCGAGCACCCCGAGCACTGAGCTCCCTGCACCCTGAGCACTGAGCACCCTGAGGACTGAGCACCCAGCAACCTGAGCACTGAGCACCCAGCACCCTGAGTACTGAGCACCGATCACACTGAGCACTGAGCACCCAGCACCCCGAGCACTGAGCACCCAGCACCCTGAGTACTGAGCACCCAGCACCCTGAGCACTGAGCACCCAGCACCCTGAGTACTGAGCACCCTGAGTACTGAGCAACGATCACCCTGAGCACTGAGCACCCAGCACCCTGAGTACTGAGCACCCAGCACCCTGAGCACTGAGCACCCAGCACCCTGAGCACTGAGCACCCAGCAACCTGAGCACTGAGCACCCAGCACCCTGAGTACTGAGCACCGATCACCCTGAGCACCCAGCACCCCGAGCACTGAGCACCCAGCACCCTGAGTACTGAGCACCCAGCACCCTGAGCACTGAGCACCCAGCACCCTGAGTACTGAGCACCCTGAGTACTGAGCAACGATCACCCTGAGCACTGAGCACCCAGCACCCTGAGTACTGAGCACCCAGCACCCTGAGCACTGAGCACCCAGCACCCTGAGCACTGAGCACCCAGCACCCTGAGTTATGAGCACCCAGAACCCTGAGTACTGAGTACAAAGCACCCTGAGCACTGAGCACCCAGCACCCTGAGTACTGAGCACCGAGCACCCTGAGTACTGAGCACCCAGCACCCTGAGTACTGAGCACCCAGCACCCTGAGCACTGAGCACCCAGCACCCTGAGTACTGAGCACCCAGCACCCTGAGTACTGAGCACCCAGCACCCTGAGTACTGAGCACCCAGCACCCTGAGCACTGTGCACCCAGCACCCTGAGTACTGAGCACCGAGCACCCCGAGCACTGAGCAACCAGCACCCTGAGTACTGAGCACTGAGCCCCCTGGGTACTAAGCACTGAACACCCTGAGTACTGAGCACCCAGCACCCTGAGGACTGAGCACCCAGCACCCTGAGCACTGAGCACCCAGCACCCTGAGTAATGAGCACCCAGCACCCTGAGTACTGAGCACCCAGCACCCTGAGCACTGAGCACCCAGCACCCCGAGCACTGAGCACCCAGCACCCCGAGCACTGAGCACAGAGCACCCCGAGCACTGAGCACCCAGCACCCCGAGCACTGAGCACCCAGCACCCTGAGCACTGAGCACCCAGCACCCTGAGCACTGAGCACCCAGCACCCTGAGTACTGAGTACTCAACACCCTGAGCACTGAGCACCCAGCACCCTGAGTACTGATCACCGAGCACCCCGAGCACTGAGCACCCAGCACCCTGAGTACTGATCACCGAGCACCCCGAGCACTGAGCACCCAGCACCCTGAGTACTGAGCACCCAGCACCCTGAGCACTGAGCACCCAGCACCCCGAGCACTGATCACCCAGCACCCCGAGCACTGAGCACCCAGCACCCCGAGCACTGAGCACCGAGCACCCCGAGCACTGAGCACCCAGCACCCTGAGCACTGAAAACCCAGCACCCTGAGCACTGAGCACCCAGCACCCTGAGTACTGAGTACTCAGCACCCTGAGCACTGAGCACCCAGCACCCTGAGAACTGATCACCGAGCACCCTGAGCACTGAGCACCCAGCACCCTGAGCACTGAGCACCCAGCACCCTGAGTACTGAGCACCCAGTACCCTGAGTACTGAGCTCCCCGAGTACTGAGCACCCAGGACCCCGAGCACTGAGCACCCAGCACCCTGAGTACTGAGAACAGATCACCCTGAGTACTGAGCACCCAGCACCCTGAGTACTGAGCCCCCAGCACCCTGAGTAATGAGCACCCAGCACCCCGAGCACTGAGCACCCAGCACCACGAGAATGAGCACCCAGCACCCTGAGTACTGAGAACCGAGCACCCTGAGTACTGAGCACCCAGCACCCTGAGTACTGAGCCCCCAGCACCCTGAGTACTGAGCAAACAGCACCCCGAGCACTGAGCACCCAGCACCCCGAGAATGAGCACCCAGCACCCTGAGTACTGAGCACCCAGCACCCCGAGCACGGAGCACCCAGGACCCCGAGCACTGAGTACTGAGCACCCAGCACCCTGAGTACTGAGCACCGAGCTCCCCGAGCACTGAGCACCCAGCACCCTGAGCACTGAGCACCCAGCACCCTGAGCACTGAGCACCCAGCACCCTCAGTACTGAGCACCCAGCATGCTGAGTACTGAGCACTCAGCACCCTGAGCACTGAGCACCCAGCACCCTGAGTACTGAGCACCCAGGACCCTGAGCACTGAGCAACCAGCAACCTGAGTACTGAGCACCCTGAGTACTGAGCACCGATCACCCTGAGCACTGAGCACCCAGCACCCGGAGTACTGAGCACCCAGCACCCTGAGCACTGAGCACCCAGCACCCTGAGCACTGAGCACCCAGCACCCTGAGTACTGAGCACCCAGCACCCTGAGCACGGAGCACCCAGGACCCCGAGCACTGAGTACTGAGCACCCAGCACCCTGAGTACTGAGCACCGAGCTCCCCGAGCACTGAGCACCCAGCACCCTGAGCACTGAGCACCCAGCACCCTGAGCACTGAGCACCCAGCACCCTGAGTACTGAGCACCCAGCACGCTGAGTACTGAGCACTCAGCACCCAGAGCACTGAGCACCCAGCACCCTGAGTACTGAGCACTGACCACCCAGCACCCCGAGCACTGAGCACCCAGCACCCCGAGCACTGAGCATGGAGCACCCCGAGGACTGAGCACCCCGCACCCTGAGCACTGAGCATGGAGCACCCCGAGGACTGAGCACCCCGCACCCTGAGCACTGAACACCCAGCACCTTGAGTACTGAGCACCGAGCACCCCGAGCACTGAGCTCCCAGCACCCTGAGTACTGAGCACCTAGCACCCTGAGCACTGAGCACCCAGCACCCTGAGCACTGAGCACCCAGCACCCCGAGCACTGACCACCCAGCATCCTGAGTACTGAGCACCCAACACCCAGAGTACTGAGCACCCAGCAGGGTGAGAACTGAGCACCCAGCACCCTGAGTACTGAGCACCCAGCACCCTGAGTACTGAGCACCCAGCACCCTGAGCACTGAGCACTGAGCACGCAGCACCCTGAGCACTGAGCACTGACCACCCAGCACCCCGAGAACTGAGCACCCAGCACCCCGAGCACTGAGCACCCAACAACCTGAGCACTGAGCACCCATCACCCTGAGCACTGAGCACCCAGCCCCCTGAGTACTGAGCACCCAGCACCATGAGTACTGAGCACCCAGCACCCTGAGTACTGAGCACTCAGCACCCTGAGTACTGAGCACCGAGCACCCCGAGCACTGAGCTCCCTGCACCCTGAGCACTGAGCACCCTGAGGACTGAGCACCCAGCAACCTGAGCACTGAGCACCCAGCACCCTGAGTACTGAGCACCGATCACCCTGAGCACTGAGCACCCAGCACCCCGAGCACTGAGCACCCAGCACCCTGAGTACTGAGCACCCAGCACCCTGAGCACTGAGCACCCAGCACCCTGAGTACTGAGCACCCTGAGTACTGAGCAACGATCACCCTGAGCACTGAGCACCCAGCACCCTGAGTACTGAGCACCCAGCACCCTGAGCACTGAGCACCCAGCACCCTGAGCACTGAGCACCCAGCACCCTGAGTTATGAGCACCCAGAACCCTGAGTACTGAGTACAAAGCACCCTGAGCACTGAGCACCCAGCACCCCGAGCACTGAGCACCCAGCACCCTGAGCACTGAGCACCCAGCACCCTGAGCACTGAGCACCCAGCACCCGAGTACTGAGCACCCAGCACCCTGAGTACTGAGCACCCAGCACCCTGAGCACTGAGCACCCAGCACCCCGAGCACTGAGCACCCAGCACCCCGAGCACTGAGCACCCAGCACCCCGAGCACTGAGCACCCAGCACCCCGAGCACTGAGCACCCAGCACCCTGAGCACTGAAAACCCAGCACCCTGAGCACTGAGCACCCAGCACCCTGAGTACTGAGTACTCAGCACCCTGAGCACTGAGCACCCAGCACCCTGAGAACTGATCACCGAGCACCCTGAGCACTGAGCACCCAGCACCCTGAGCACTGAGCACCCAGCACCCTGAGTACTGAGCACCCAGTACCCTGAGTACTGAGCTCCCCGAGTACTGAGCACCCAGGACCCCGAGCACTGAGCACCCAGCACCCTGAGTACTGAGAACAGATCACCCTGAGTACTGAGCACCCAGCACCCTGAGTACTGAGCCCCCAGCACCCTGAGTAATGAGCACCCAGCACCCCGAGCACTGAGCACCCAGCACCACGAGAATGAGCACCCAGCACCCTGAGTACTGAGAACCGAGCACCCTGAGTACTGAGCACCCAGCACCCTGAGTACTGAGCCCCCAGCACCCTGAGTACTGAGCAAACAGCACCCCGAGCACTGAGCACCCAGCACCCCGAGAATGAGCACCCAGCACCCTGAGTACTGAGCACCCAGCACCCCGAGCACGGAGCACCCAGGACCCCGAGCACTGAGTACTGAGCACCCAGCACCCTGAGTACTGAGCACCGAGCTCCCCGAGCACTGAGCACCCAGCACCCTGAGCACTGAGCACCCAGCACCCTGAGCACTGAGCACCCAGCACCCTCAGTACTGAGCACCCAGCATGCTGAGTACTGAGCACTCAGCACCCTGAGCACTGAGCACCCAGCACCCTGAGTACTGAGCACCCAGGACCCTGAGCACTGAGCAACCAGCAACCTGAGTACTGAGCACCCTGAGTACTGAGCACCGATCACCCTGAGCACTGAGCACCCAGCACCCGGAGTACTGAGCACCCAGCACCCTGAGCACTGAGCACCCAGCACCCTGAGCACTGAGCACCCAGCACCCTGAGTACTGAGCACCCAGCACCCTGAGCACGGAGCACCCAGGACCCCGAGCACTGAGTACTGAGCACCCAGCACCCTGAGTACTGAGCACCGAGCTCCCCGAGCACTGAGCACCCAGCACCCTGAGCACTGAGCACCCAGCACCCTGAGCACTGAGCACCCAGCACCCTGAGTACTGAGCACCCAGCACGCTGAGTACTGAGCACTCAGCACCCAGAGCACTGAGCACCCAGCACCCTGAGTACTGAGCACTGAGCACCCAGCACCCCGAGCACTGAGCACCCAGCACCCCGAGCACTGAGCATGGAGCACCCCGAGGACTGAGCACCCCGCACCCTGAGCACTGAGCATGGAGCACCCCGAGGACTGAGCACCCCGCACCCTGAGCACTGAACACCCAGCACCTTGAGTACTGAGCACCGAGCACCCCGAGCACTGAGCTCCCAGCACCCTGAGTACTGAGCACCTAGCACCCTGAGCACTGAGCACCCAGCACCCTGAGCACTGAGCACCCAGCACCCCGAGCACTGACCACCCAGCATCCTGAGTACTGAGCACCCAACACCCAGAGTACTGAGCACCCAGCAGGGTGAGAACTGAGCACCCAGCACCCTGAGTACTGAGCACCCAGCACCCTGAGTACTGAGCACCCAGCACCCTGAGCACTGAGCACTGAGCACGCAGCACCCTGAGCACTGAGCACTGACCACCCAGCACCCCGAGAACTGAGCACCCAGCACCCCGAGCACTGAGCACCCAACAACCTGAGCACTGAGCACCCATCACCCTGAGCACTGAGCACCCAGCCCCCTGAGTACTGAGCACCCAGCACCATGAGTACTGAGCACCCAGCACCCTGAGTACTGAGCACTCAGCACCCTGAGTACTGAGCACCGAGCACCCCGAGCACTGAGCTCCCTGCACCCTGAGCACTGAGCACCCTGAGGACTGAGCACCCAGCAACCTGAGCACTGAGCACCCAGCACCCTGAGTACTGAGCACCGATCACTCTGAGCACTGAGCACCCAGCACCCCGAGCACTGAGCACCCAGCACCCTGAGTACTGAGCACCCAGCACCCTGAGCACTGAGCACCCAGCACCCTGAGTACTGAGCACCCTGAGTACTGAGCAACGATCACCCTGAGCACTGAGCACCCAGCACCCTGAGTACTGAGCACCCAGCACCCTGAGCACTGAGCACCCAGCACCCTGAGCACTGAGCACCCAGCACCCTGAGTTATGAGCACCCAGAACCCTGAGTACTGAGTACAAAGCACCCTGAGCACTGAGCACACAGCACCCTGAGTACTGAGCACCGAGCACCCTGAGTACTGAGCACCCAGCACCCTGAGTACTGAGCACCCAGCACCCTGAGTACTGAGCACCCAGCACCCTGAGTACTGAGTACCCAGCACCCTGAGCACTGTGCACCCAGCACCCTGAGTACTGAGCACCGAGCACCCCGAGCACTGAGCAACCAGCACCCTGAGTACTGAGCACTGAACCCCCTGAGTACTAAGCACCGAACACCCTGAGTACTGAGCACCCAGCACCCTGAGGACTGAGCACCCAGCACCCTGAGCACTGAGCACCCAGCACCCTGAGTAATGAGCACCCAGCACCCTGAGTACTGAGCACCCAGCACCCCGAGCACTGAGCACCCAGCACCCCGAGCACTGAGCACCCAGCACCCCGAGCACTGAGCACCCAGCACCCCGAGCACTGAGCACCCAGCACCCCGAGCACTGAGACCCAGCACCCTGAGCACTGAGCACCCAGCACCCTGAGCACTGAGAACCCAGCACCCTGAGTACTGAGTACTCAGCACCCTGAGCACTGAGCACCCAGCACCCTGAGTACTGATCAACGAGCACCCCGAGCACTGAGCACCCAGCACCCTGAGTACTGATCACCGAGCACCCCGAGCACTGAGCACCCAGCACCCTGAGTACTGAGCACGCAGCACCCCGAGCACTGAGCACCCAGCACCCCGAGCACTGAGCACCCAGCACCCCGAGCACTGAGCACCCAGCACCCCGAGCACTGAGCACCCAGCACCCCGAGCACTGAGCACCCAGCACCCTGAGCACTGAAAACCCAGCACCCTGAGCACTGAGCACCCAGCACCCTGAGTACTGTGTACTCAGCACCCTGAGCACTGAGCACCCAGCACCCTGAGAACTGATCACCGAGCACCCTGAGCACTGAGCACCCAGCACCCTGAGTACTGATCACCGAGCACCCCGAGCACTGAGCACCCAGCATCCTGAGTACTGAGCACCCAGCACCCTGAGTACTGAGCACCCAGCACCCTGAGTACTGAGCACCCACCACCCCGAGCACTGAGCACCCAGCACCCTGAGCACTGAGCAGCCAGCACCCTCAGCACTGAGCACCCACCACCCCGAGCACTGAGCACCCAGCACCCTGAGCACTGAGCACCCAGCACCCCGAGTACTGAGCACCCAGCACCCCGAGTACTTAGCACCGAGCACCCCGAGCACTGAGCACCCAGCACCCTGAGTACTGAGCACCCAGTACCCTGAGTACTGAGCTCCCCGAGTACTGAGCACCCAGCACCCCGAGCACTGAGCACCCAGCACCCTGAGTACTGAGAACAGATCACCCTGAGTACTGAGCACCCAGCACCCTGAGTACTGAGCCCCCAGCACCCTGAGTACTGAGCACCCAGCACCCTGAGCACTGAGCACCCAGCACCCTGAGCACTGAGCACCCAGCACCCTGAGTTATGAGCACCCAGAACCCTGAGTACTGAGTACAAAGCACCCTGAGCACTGAGCTCCCTGCACCCTGAGCACTGAGCACCCTGAGGACTGAGCACCCAGCAACCTGAGCACTGAGCACCCAGCACCCTGAGTACTGAGCACCGATCACCCTGAGCACTGAGCACCCAGCACCCCGAGCACTAAGCACCCAGCACCCTGAGTACTGAGCACCCAGCACCCTGAGCACTGAGCACCCAGCACCCTGAGTACTGAGCACCCTGAGTACTGAGCAACGATCACCCTGAGCACTGAGCACCCAGCACCCTGAGTACTGAGCACCCAGCACCCTGAGCACTGAGCACCCAGCACCCTGAGCACTGAGCACACAGCACCCTGAGTTATGAGCACCCAGAACCCTGAGTACTGAGTACAAAGCACCCTGAGCACTGAGCACCCAGCACCCTGAGAACTGAGCACCGAGCACCCTGAGTACTGAGCACCCAGCACCCTGAGTACTGAGCACCCAGCACCCTGAGTACTGAGCACCCAGCACCCTGAGTACTGAGCACCCAGCACCCTGAGCACTGTGCACCCAGCACCCTGAGTACTGAGCACCCAGCACCCCGAGCACTGAGCACCCAGCACCCCGAGCACTGAGCACCCAGCACCCTGAGCACTGAGCACCCAGCACCCTGAGCACTGAGCACCCAGCACCCTGAGTACTGAGTACTCAGCACCCTGAGCACTGAGCACCCAGCACCCTGAGTACTGATCACCGAGCACCCCGAGCACTGAGCACCCAGCACCCTGAGTACTGATCACCGAGCACCCCGAGCACTGAGCACCCAGCACCCTGAGTACTGAGCACCCAGCACCCTGAGCACTGAGCACCCAGCACCCCGAGCACTGAGCACCCAGCACCCCGAGCACTGAGCACCCAGCACCCCGAGCACTGAGCACCCAGCACCCCGAGCACTGAGCAACCAGCACCCTGAGCACTGAAAACCCAGCACCCTGAGCACTGAGCACCCAGCACCCTGAGTACTGAGTACTCAGCACCCTGAGCACTGAGCACCCAGCACCCTGAGAACTGATCACCGAGCACCCTGAGCACTGAGCACCCAGCACCCTGAGTACTGATCACCGAGCACCCCGAGCACTGAGCACCCAGCATCCTGAGTACTGAGCACCCAGCACCCTGAGTACTGAGCACCCAGCACCCTGAGTACTGAGCACCCACCACCCCGAGCACTGAGCACCCAGCACCCTGAGCACTGAGCAGCCAGCACCCTCAGCACTAAGCACCCACCACCCCGAGCACTGAGCACCCAGCACCCTGAGCACTGAGCACCCAGCACCCCGAGTACTGAGCACCCAGCACCCCGAGTACTTAGCACCGAGCACCCCGAGCACTGAGCACCCAGCACCCTGAGTACTGAGCACCCAGTACCCTGAGTACTGAGCTCCCCGAGTACTGAGCACCCAGCACCCCGAGCACTGAGCACCCAGCACCCTGAGTACTGAGAACAGATCACCCTGAGTACTGAGCACCCAGCACCCTGAGTACTGAGCCCCCAGCACCCTGAGTACTGAGCACCCAGCACCCCGAGCACTGAGCACCCAGCACCACGAGAATGAGCACCCAGCACCCTGAGTACTGAGAACCGAGCACCCTGAGTACTGAGCACCCAGCACCCTGAGTACTGAGCCCCCAGCACCCTGAGTACTGAGCACCCAGCACCCCGAGCACTGAGCACCCAGCACCTCGAGAATGAGCACCCAGCACCCTGAGTACTGAGCACCCAGCACCCCGAGCACGGAGCACCCAGGACCCTGAGCACTGAGTACTGAGCACCCAGCACCCTGAGTACTGAGCACCGAGCTCCCCGAGCACTGAGCACCCAGCACCCTGAGCACTGAGCACCCAGCACCCTGAGCACTGAGCACCCAGCACCCTCAGTACTGAGCACCCAGCACCCCGAGCACTGAGCACCCAGCACCACGAGAATGAGCACCCAGCACCCTGAGTACTGAGAACCGAGCACCCTGAGTACTGAGCACCCAGCACCCTGAGTACTGAGCCCCCAGCACCCTGAGTACTGAGCACCCAGCACCCCGAGCACTGAGCACCCAGCACCTCGAGAATGAGCACCCAGCACCCTGAGTACTGAGCACCCAGCACCCCGAGCACGGAGCACCCAGGACCCTGAGCACTGAGTACTGAGCACCCAGCACCCTGAGTACTGAGCACCGAGCTCCCCGAGCACTGAGCACCCAGCACCCTGAGTACTGAGCACTCAGCACCCTGAGCACTGAGCACCCAGCACCCTGAGTACTGAGCACTGAGAACCCAGCACCCCGAGCACTGAGCACCAGCACCCTGTGTACTGAGCACTGAGCACCCTGATTACTAAGCACCCAGCACCCTGAGTACTGAGAACCCAGGACCCTGAGCACTGAGCACCGAGCACCCCGAGCACTGAGCACCCAGCACCCTGAGCACTCAGCACCCATCACCCCGATCACTGAGCACCCAGCACCCTGAGCACTGAGCACCCAGCACCCTGAGCACTGAGCACCCAGCACCCAGAGCACTGAGCACCCAGCACCCTGAGCACTGAGCACCCAGCACCCTGAGTACTGAGCACCCAGCACCCTGAGTACTGAGCACCCACCACCCCGAGCACTGAGCACCCAGCACCCTGAGCACTGAGCAGCCAGCACCCTCAGCACTAAGCACCCACCACCCCGAGCACTGAGCACCCAGCACCCTGAGCACTGAGCACCCAGCACCCCGAGTACTGAGCACCCAGCACCCCGAGTACTTAGCACCGAGCACCCCGAGCACTGAGCACCCAGCACCCTGAGTACTGAGCACCCAGTACCCTGAGTACTGAGCTCCCCGAGTACTGAGCACCCAGCACCCCGAGCACTGAGCACCCAGCACCCTGAGTACTGAGAACAGATCACCCTGAGTACTGAGCACCCAGCACCCTGAGTACTGAGCCCCCAGCACCCTGAGTACTGAGCACCCAGCACCCCGAGCACTGAGCACCCAGCACCACGAGAATGAGCACCCAGCACCCTGAGTACTGAGAACCGAGCACCCTGAGTACTGAGCACCCAGCACCCTGAGTACTGAGCCCCCAGCACCCTGAGTACTGAGCACCCAGCACCCCGAGCACTGAGCACCCAGCACCTCGAGAATGAGCACCCAGCACCCTGAGTACTGAGCACCCAGCACCCCGAGCACGGAGCACCCAGGACCCTGAGCACTGAGTACTGAGCACCCAGCACCCTGAGTACTGAGCACCGAGCTCCCCGAGCACTGAGCACCCAGCACCCTGAGCACTGAGCACCCAGCACCCTGAGCACTGAGCCCCCAGCACCCTGAGTACTGAGCACCCAGCACCCCGAGCACTGAGCACCCAGCACCACGAGAATGAGCACCCAGCACCCTGAGTACTGAGAACCGAGCACCCTGAGTACTGAGCACCCAGCACCCTGAGTACTGAGCCCCCAGCACCCTGAGTACTGAGCACCCAGCACCCCGAGCACTGAGCACCCAGCACCTCGAGAATGAGCACCCAGCACCCTGAGTACTGAGCACCCAGCACCCCGAGCACGGAGCACCCAGGACCCTGAGCACTGAGTACTGAGCACCCAGCACCCTGAGTACTGAGCACCGAGCTCCCCGAGCACTGAGCACCCAGCACCTTGAGTACTGAGCACTCAGCACCCTGAGCACTGAGCACCCAGCACCCTGAGTACTGAGCACTGAGAACCCAGCACCCCGAGCACTGAGCACCCAGCACCCTGTGTACTGAGCACTGAGCACCCTGATTACTAAGCACCCAGCACCCTGAGTACTGAGAACCCAGGACCCTGAGCACTGAGCACCGAGCACCCCGAGCACTGAGCACCCAGCACCCTGAGCACTCAGCACCCATCACCCCGATCACTGAGCACCCAGCACCCTGAGCACTGAGCACCCAGCACCCTGAGCACTGAGCACCCAGCACCCAGAGCACTGAGCACCCAGCACCCTGAGCACTGAGCACCCAGCACCCTGAGTACTGAGCACCCAGCACCCTGAGTACTGAGCACCCTGAGTACTGAGCACCGATCACCCTGAGCACTGAGCACCCAGCACCCTGAGTACTGAGCACCCAGCACCCTGAGCACTGAGCACCCAGCACCCTGAGCATTGAGCACCCAGCACCCTGAGTACTGAGCACCCAGAACCCTGAGTACTGAGCACCCAGCACCCTGAGCACTGAGCACCCAGCACCCTGAGTACTGAGCACCCAGCACCCTGAGTACTGAGCACTGATCACCCTGAGCACTGAGCACCCAGCACCCCGAGCACTGAGCACCCAGCACCCTGAGTACTGAGCACCTAGCACCCTGAGCACTGAGCACCGAGCACCCTGAGTACTGAACACCCAGCACCCTGAGCACTGAGAACTGAGCACCCAGCACCCTGAGCACTGAGCACTGAGCACCCAGCACCCCGAGCACTGAGCACCCAGCACCCTGAGCACCCAGCACCCTGAGCACTGAGCACCCTGAGCACTGAGCACCCTGAGCACTGAGCACTGAGCACCCAGCACCCTGAGTACTGAGCACCCAACACTCTGAGCACTGAGCACCCAGCACGCTGAGTACTGAGCACTGAGCACACAGCACCCTGAGCACTGAGCACCCAGCACCCTGAGCACTGAGCACTGAGCACCCAGCACCCCCGAGCACTGAGCACCCAGCACCCTGAGCACCCAGCACCCTGAGCACTGAGCACCCTGAGTACTGAGCACCCAGCACCCTGAGCACTGAGCACACAGCACCCTGAGTACTGAGCACCCTGAGTACTGAGCACCGATCACCCTGAGCACTGAGCACCCAGCACCCTGAGTACTGAGCACCCAGCACCCTGAGCACTGAGCACCCAGCACCCTGAGTACTGAGCACCCAGAACCCTGAGTACTGAGTACAAAGCACCCTGAGCACTGAGCACCCAGCACCCTGAGTACTGAGCAGCGAGCACCCTGAGTACTGAGCACCCAACACCCTGAGTACTGAGCACCCAGCACCCTGAGCACTGAGCACCCAACACCCTGAGTACTGAGCCCCCAGCACCCTGAGTACTGAGCACCCAGCACCCTGAGTACGGAGCACCCAGCACCCTGAGTACTGAGCACCCAGCACCCTGAGTATTGAGCACCGAGCACCCCGAGCACTGAGCAACCAGCACCCTGAGTACTGAGCACTGAGCACCCTGAGTACTAAGCACCGAACACCCTGAGTACTGAGCACCCAGCACCCTGAGGACTGAGCACCCAGCACCCTGAGCACTGAGCACCCAGCACTCTGAGTAATGAGCACCCAGCACCCTGAGTACTGAGCACCCAGCACCCTGAGCACTGAGCACCCAGCACCCTGAGTACTGAGTACTCAGCACCCTGAGCATTGAGCACCCAGCACGCTGAGTACTGATCACCGAGCACCCCGAGCACTGAGCACCCAGCACCCTGAGCACTGAGCACCCAGCACCCTGAATAATGAGCACCCAGCACCCTGAGTACTGATCACCGAGCACCCCGAGCACTGAGCACCCAGCACCCTGAGTACTGAGCACCCAGCACCCTGAATACTTAGCACCCAGCACCCTGAGTACTGAGCACCCAGCACCCTGCGCACTGAGCACAAAGCACGCTGAGTACTGAGCACTGAACACCCTGAGTACTGAGCACCGAGGACCCTGAGCACTGAGCACCCAGCACGCTGAGTACTGAGCACTGAGCACCCTGAGTACTGAGCACCTAGCACCCTGAGTACTGAGCACCCAGCACCCTGAGCACTGAGCAGCCAGCACCCTCAGCACTGAGCACCCAGCACCCCGAGCACTGAGCACCAAGCACCCTGAGCACTGAGCACCCAGCACCCCGAGTACTGAGCACCGAGCACCCCGAGCTCTGAGCACTCAGCAGCCTGAGTACTGAGCACCCAGTACCCTGAGTACTGAGCACCCCGAGTACTGATCAACCAGCACCCCGAGCACTGAGCACCCAGCACCCTGAGTACTGAGAACAGATCACCCCGAGCACGGAGCACCCAGGACCCCGAGCACTGAGTACTGAGCACCCAGCACCCTGAGTACTGAGCACCGAGCTCCCCGAGCACTGAGCACCCAGCACCCTGAGCACTGAGCACCCAGCACCCTGAGCACTGAACACCCAGCACCCTGAGTACTGAGCACCCAGCACGCTGAGTACTGAGCACTCAGCACCCTGAGCACTGAGCACCCAGCACCCTGAGTACTGAGCACTGAGCACCCAGCACCCTGAGCACTGAGCACCCAGCACCCTGAGTAATGAGCACCCAGCACCCTGAGTACTGAGCACCCAGCACCCTGAGTACTGAGCACCGAGCACCCTGAGTACTGAGCACCGAGCACCCTGAGTACTGAGCACCCAGCACCCTGAGCACTGAGCACCCAGCACCCTGAGTACTGAGCACCCAGCACCCTGAGTACTGAGCACCCAGCACCCCGAGCACTGAGCACCCAGCACCCTGAGTACTGAGCACCTAGCACCCCGAGCACTGAGCACCCAGCACCCTGAGCACTGAGCACAAAGCACGCTGAGTACTGAGCACCCTGAGTACTGAGCATAGAGGACCCTGAGCACTGAGCACCCAGCACCCTGAGCACTGAGCACCCAGCACCCCGAGAATGAGCACCCAGCGCCCTGAGTACTGAGAACCGAGCACCCTGAGTACTGAGCACCCAGCACGCTGAGCACTGAGCACCCAGCACCCCGAGTACTGAGCACCCAGCACCCCGAGCACTGAGCACCCAGCACCCCGAGCACTGAGCACCCTGAATACTGAGCACCCAGCACCCTGAGTACTGTGCACTAAGCACCCAGAGTGCTGAGCACCCAGGACCCCGAGCACTGAGTACTGAGCACCCAGCACCCTGAGTACTGAGCACCGAGCTCCCCGAGCACTGAGCACCCTGAGTACTGAGCACCCAGCACCCTGAGTACTGAGCACCCAGCACCCTGAGCACTGAGCACACAGCACCCTGAGTACTGAGCACCCAGCACCATGAGCACTGAGCACACAGCACCCTGAGTACTGAGCACCCTGAGGACTGAGCACCGATCACCATGAGCACTGAGCACCCAGCACCCTGAGTACTGAGCACCCAGCACCCTGAGCACTGAGCACCCAGCACCCTGAGTACTGAGCAGAGAGCACACTGATCACTGAGCACCCAGCACCCTGAGTACTGAGCACCCAGCACCCTGAGTACTGAGCACCGAGCACCCCGAGTACTGAGCACCCAGCACCCTGAGCACTCAGCACCCAGCACACCGAGCACTGAGCACCCAGCACCCTGAGTACTGAGCTCCCAGCACCCCGAGCCCTGAGCACCCAGCACCCTGAGTACTGAGCACCCTGAGTACTGAGCACCGATCACCCTGAGCACTGAGCACCCAACACCCTGAGTACTGAGCACCCCACCGTACTGAGCACTGAGCACACTGAGCACTGAGCACCCAGCACCCTGAGTACTGAGCACCGAGCACCCTGAGCACTGAGCACCCAGCACCCTGAGTACTGAGCACCGAGCACCCCGAGCACTGAGCACCCAGCACCCCGAGCACTGAGCACCCAGCACCCCGAGCACTGAGCACCCAGCACCCGTAGCACTGAGGACCCAGCACCCCGAGCAATGAGCACCCAGCACCCTGAGTACTGAGCACCCAGCACCCCGAGTACGGAGCACCCAGCAAACTGAGCACCGAGCACCCAGCACCCCGAGCACTGAGCACCCACCACCCTGAGCACTGAGCACCCAGCACCCTGAGTACTGAGCACTGAGCTCCCCGAGTACTGAGCACCCACCACCCTGTGCACTGAGCACCGACGACACCGAGCACTGAGCACCCAGCTCCCCGAGCACTGAGCACCCAGCACCCTGAGCACTGAGCACCCAGCACCCTGAGCACTGAGCACCCAGCACCCCGAGCACTGAGCACCCAGCAACCCGAGCACTGAGCACCCAGCACCCCGAGCACTGAGCACCCAGCACCCTGAGTACTGAGCACCCAGCACCCTGAGTACTCAGCACCCAGCACCCTGAGCACTGAGCAACCAGCACCCTGAGTACTGAGCAACCTGCACCCCAAGCACTAAGCACCCTGAGAACTGAGCACCCAGCACCCCAAGCACTGAGCACCCTGAGTACTGAGCACCCAGCACCCTGATTAATGAGCACACAGCACCCCGAGAACTGAGCACCCAGCACCCTGAGTATTGAGCACCGAGCACCCTGAGTACTGAGCACCCAGCACCCTGAGTACTGAGCACCCAGTGTACTGAGCACCGAGCACCCAGCACCCTGAGTACTGAGCACCCAGCCCCCTGAGCACTGAGCACCCATCACCCTGAGTACTGAGCACCGAGCACCCTGAGTACTGAGCACCCAGCACCCCGAGCACTGAGCACCCCAGCACCCCGAGCACTGAGCACCCAGCACCCTGAGCACTGAGCACCCTGAGTACTGAGCACTGAGCACCCTGAGTACTGAGCACCCAGCACCCTGAGTATTGAGCACCCAGCAACCTGAGCACTGAGCACCGAGCACCCTGAGCACTGAGCACCAAGCACCCTGAGTACTGAGCACCCTGAGTACTGAGCACACAGCACCGTGAGCACTGAGCACCCAGCACCCCGAGCACTGAGCACCCAGCACCCTGAGCACTGAGCACCCTGAGTACTGAGCACTGAGCACCCTGAGTACTGAGCACTGAGCACCCTGAGTACTGAGCACCCAGCACCCTGAGTACTGAGCACCCAGCACCCTGAGCAATGAGCACCCGGAGTACTGAGCACCCAGCACCCTGAGTACTAAGCACCGAGCACCCTGAGTACTGAGCACCCAGTACCCTGAGCACTGAACACACAGCACCCTGAGTACTGAGCACCCCGAGCATTGAGCACCGAGCACCCTGAGCACTGAGGACCCAGCACCCTGAGTACTGAGCACCCAGCAACCTGAGCACTGAGCACCCAGCACCCTGAGTACTGAGTACTCAGCACCCTGAGCACTGAGCACCCAGCACCCTGAGTACTGATCACCCTGAGTACTGAGCACCGATCACCCTGAGCACTGAGCACCCAGCACCCTGAGTACTGAGCACACAGCACCCTGAGCACTGAGCACCCAGCACCCTGAGCACTGAGCACCCAGCACCCTGAGTACTGAGCACCCAGAACCCTGAGTACTGAGTACAAAGCACCCTGAGCACTGAGCACCCAGCACCCTGAGTACTGAGCAGCGAGCACCCTGAGTACTGAGCACCCAGCACCCTGAGTACTGAGCACCCAGCACCCTGAGCACTGAGCACCCAGCACCCTGAGTACTGAGCCCCCAGCACCCTGAGTACTGAGCACCCAGCACCCTGAGTACGGAGCACCCAGCACCCTGAGTTACTGAGCACCCAGCACCCTGAGTATTGAGCACCGAGCACCCCGAGCACTGAGCAACCAGCACCCTGAGTACTGAGCACTGAGCACCCTGAGTACTAAGCACCGAACACCCTGAGTACTGAGCACCCAGCACCCTGAGGACTGAGCACCCAGCACCCTGAGCACTGAGCACCCAGCACCCTGAGTAATGAGCACCCAGCACCCTGAGTACTGAGCACCCAGAACCCTGAGCACTGAGCACCCAGCACCCTGAGTACTGAGTACTCAGCACCCTGAGCACTGAGCACCCAGCACCCTGAGTACTGATCACCGAGCACCCCGAGCACTGAGCACCCAGCACCCTGAGCACTGAGCACCCAGCACCCTGAATAATGAGCACCCAGCACCCTGAGTACTGATCACCGAGCACCCCGAGCACTGAGCACCCAGCACCCTGAGTACTGAGCACCCAGCACCCTGAATACTGAGCACCGAGCACCCTGAGTACTGAGCACCCAGCACCCTGCGCACTGAGCACAAAGCACGCTGAGTACTGAGCACTGAACACCCTGAGTACTGAGCACCGAGGACCCTGAGCACTGAGCACCCAGCACGCTGAGTACTGAGCACTGAGCACCCTGAGTACTGAGCACCTAGCACCCTGAGTACTGAGCACCCAGCACCCTGAGCACTGAGCAGCCAGCACCCTCAGCACTGAGCACCCAGCACCCCCGAGCACTGAGCACCAATCACCATGAGCACTGAGCACCCAGCACCCCGAGTACTGAGCACCGAGCACCCCGAGCTCTGAGCACCCAGCAGCCTGAGTACTGAGCACCCAGTACCCTGAGTACTGAGCACCCCGAGTACTGATCACCCAGCACCCCGAGCACTGAGCACCCAGCACCCTGAGTACTGAGAACAGATCACCCCGAGCACGGAGCACCCAGGACCCCGAGCACTGAGTACTGAGCACCCAGCACCCTGAGTACTGAGCACCGAGCTCCCCGAGCACTGAGCACCCAGCACCCTGAGCACTGAGCACCCAGCACCCTGAGCACTGAACACCCAGCACCCTGAGTACTGAGCACCCAGCACGCTGAGTACTGAGCACTCAGCACCCCTGAGCACTGAGCACCCAGCACCCTGAGTACTGAGCACTGAGCACCCAGCACCCTGAGCACTGAGCACCCAGCACCCTGAGTACTGAGCACCCAGCACCCTGAGTACTGAGCACCCAGCAACCCTGAGTACTGAGCACCGAGCACCCTGAGTACTGAGCACCGAGCACCCTGAGTACTGAGCACCCAGCACCCTGAGCACTGAGCACCCAGCACCCTGAGTACTGAGCACCCAGCACCCTGAGTACTGAGCACCCAGCACCCCGAGCACTGAGCACCCAGCACCCTGAGTACTGAGCACCTAGCACCCCGAGCACTGAGCACCCAGCACCCTGAGCACTGAGCACAAAGCACGCTGAGTACTGAGCACCCTGAGTACTGAGCATAGAGGACCCTGAGCACTGAGCACCCAGCACCCAGAGCACTGAGCACCCAGCACCCCGAGAATGAGCACCCAACGCCCTGAGTACTGAGAACCGAGCACCCTGAGTACTGAGCACCCAGCACGCTGAGCACTGAGCACCAAGCACCCCGAGTACTGAGCACCCAGCACCCCGAGCACTGAGCACCCAGCACCACGAGAATGAGCACCCAGCACCCTGAGTACTGAGCACCCAGCACCCTGAGTAATGAGCACCCAGCACCCCGAGCACTGAGCACCCTGAATACTGAGCACCCAGCACCCTGAGTACTGTGCACTAAGCACCCCAGAGCGCTGAGCACCCAGGACCCCGAGCACTGAGTACTGAGCACCCAGCACCCTGAGTACTGAGCACCGAGCTCCCCGAGCACTGAGCACCTGAGTACTGAGCACCCAGCACCCTGAGTACTGAGCACCCAGCACCCTGAGCACTGAGCACACAGCACCCTGAGTACTGAGCACCCAGCACCATGAGCACTGAGCACACAGCACCCTGAGTACTGAGCACCCTGAGGACTGAGCACCGATCACCATGAGCACTGAGCACCCAGCACCCTGAGTACTGAGCACCCAGCACCCTGAGCACTGAGCACCCAGCACCCTGAGTACTGAGCAGAGAGCACCCTGATCACTGAGCACCCAGCACCCTGAGTTCTGAGCACACAGCACCCTGAGTACTGAGCACCGAGCACCCCGAGTACTGAGCACCCAGCACCCTGAGCACTCAGCACCCAGCACACCGAGCACTGAGCACCCAGCACCCTGAGTACTGAGCTCCCAGCACCCCGAGCCCTGAGCACCCAGCACCCTGAGTACTGAGCACCCTGAGTACTGAGCACCGATCACCCTGAGCACTGAGCACCCAACACCCTGAGTACTGAGCACCCACCGTACTGAGCACTGAGCACACTGAGCACTGAGCACCCAGCACCCTGAGTACTGAGCACCGAGCACCCTGAGCACTGAGCACCCAGCACCCTGAGTACTGAGCACCGAGCACCCCGAGCACTGAGCACCCAGCACCCCGAGCACTGAGCACCCAGCACCCCCGAGCACTGAGCACCCAGCACCCCGTAGCACTGAGGACCCAGCACCCCGAGCAATGAGCACCCAGCACCCTGAGTACTGAGCACCCAGCACCCC